>NC_065444.1:91529152-91835489 GCF_917563875.1 Diabrotica virgifera virgifera
AAGAAGTTAGAAACTATGTGAGTGTAACACATTGTATAGTATAGATCAGTGGTTCCCAACCTTTTAGGTCTGGCGACCCACCTACTGAGGTTTTTTCATATTCGCGACCCATCCCTCACCCATGATGAACATATTGTATACAATAAACAATGTTTATATTTCTATACGTGTATACTATATTATACGAGTGCTCAATCATATAAAATGGAAAAGTAGCAAAATTAAATAGAAAAAAAAATTAGGATCACTGTCACTGTACTCAGCTACTGTAAGAGCCACACCGCGACTCACCTAAAATCCGCTCGCGACCCACTAGTGGGTCGCGACCCACCGGTTGGGAAACGCTGGTATAGATAGATCCTTGTGCATGTGTCTGACCTAAAGAGTTTTGATGTAGAGCGAACTTTCAATGTTAGAGTAATTGATTTCGTCAGCTGTATGGTGACCCTTAAATGAAATAAATCTTAGGAATTTATGTTAAACCCTCTCAATAGCCTGAATATGAACATTACAGTGTGGGGACCAGACACATGAGCACTAATCCAAGGGAGGCCTCACTAGTGAACAGTATAATAATTTAAAATTTAATGGAATGGATATTAATACAATTCTTAGCACAGAATTTGAAGTGTTTTTGAAATAGTCATCGATATGTGCGGTATGAATGATGAAGTGGAATCAAGGACAACACCCAAATCTTAAACTTGGGTTACACACTCTAAGTAAAGTATACTTTATAGCATGGATTTGGTTGGTAGAGTTTCTGCTACGACTAAAAACCATTAACTGGCACTTTTTAACATTGAGTTCCATACCATTTATTTCACAGCAGTGGCTCAAAAGGTTCAAATCCCGCTTGTAGGTCATATTCATGATCGTCTTATAAAGTTTTAAATCATCCGCGAACATGAGAGAGTGTGAGTGGACAAAACTGGAGACAATATCGTTCACATAGATATTAAAGAGAAGAGGGCCTAGGTGCGAACCTTGTGGTATATCAGATGGTACCTCTATCTTATTCGATTGAAAGAATTGCATACGCACTATTTGTATTCTTGGTAATCATTTTAAAAGTTGCCCTTGAATACCCAGACTATGTAACTTATTAATTAAAACTTTATGGTTTAAACGATCAAACGCCTTTGTAAAGTCTATACACAGCATGAACTTTAGTAACTTCTTCCAAAGATTTCAAAATAAAATCAGTAAAAGTCAATTGATTAAGCTCAGTTGATCGCTGACTGGTTGGGAATAAATCCCAACTGTTGGTCTGTAAAGTAGTATGTAATTTAAGCTAGTATCTAAATAGTCACGAAGAAGGCTCTCAAATACTTTTGAAATACAACTAAGTATTGTCCGAGTAAAACATTTTGTGGAATAGCTTTAAGCCGGTGAAATGATATTCTTCAAATAAAGATATTAGGTCAAACGTTTAAGAAGCGGCCCTTTGAACGCATCTGCGTTTTTACGCTCAGACCTCCCATATCTATTCACAAGTTTCGTGCAAAACGTTACGTTTTAGTTCGGTAGCAGTGTAGTACTGGAGTGTACGTGTGTTAAGTGATACGAGTGTTTTGTTTGTTGCAATTATTTTGAATATTGGTTTAGTATTTCGTTTGGAGAGAGTCAAGTGTTGATTATTGTAATTTAATTAATGTAAATAGTGATGTGGCACCCGTGAGATAATGTAAATATCGCGTACGATAACGCTGATATTGTAGAAATTGCCAGTGCTAGTGTGAATGTAATTACTAAAAAAAAAGTGCCCGTAAAGAAGATTCGAATGCATTTAAATGCTGAAACACAGCAAGTATGTTTGAATGTATACAAAAATCTACGTACGAAATTCGGCTTTGATGAAACACTATTGGCACAAGCCATCTCTGATTTGACAGAAATTCCACTTCCTACTGTATATAAAATAGTTAAAAATGAACCCTATTATCGCAAGAAACGATGTGACTAGAAATTTTCAAGACCTTTAAATCCTTCACTTGTAAAATTATTGAAAATCACAATATACGACTCCTACAAAAGCAATAAAATACCTACAATAGAAATAATAAGAAACAAATTGGAAAAAACCGGTCGAAATCTGAACTGCTGTGAGAAAACTCTTCAAAATTGGATAAAAAATGTGCTTTAAATTCAAAAAAACAAACAAACGTCAAGCAATTATGGAAAGCCAAAGAATAGTCAACAGACGTAATATGTACCTACAAGAAATTACTAAATATAGGCAAGAAAATAGGAGAATTTATTATTTAGATGAAACTTGGTAAGATACCCACGATACAGTAAAGAAAGGATGGACAGATGGTTCAAGCATGTGCATACCAGAAATGTCTGCAAATAAAGGCTCGCGGCTAATTATTGTACATTGCGGAGGAAGTGAGCGATGGGTTCCGAATGCTTTAAAATTATGTGGGAAGAAAATGGAAGATTGTAACGTTGACTACCACAAAATATGGAAGCTGACATTCTTGAAGATTAGTTTGAAAACTCGCTGATCTCAAACTTGGAGAAAAACGGCGTAATAGTGCTTGACAACGCTTCCTATAATTCCCGAGAGCTCACTAAAATACCAAATACATCTTCAAAGAAAGTTGACCTGCAAAATTTTTTAATGGAAAATGATTTGTATTTCGAAGATTTTTACACAAAAAAAAAAAACAACTTAATGAAGTTCTACACACGAAGCAATTTAGGAAATTATACGCTCTAGAGAGTATTGCCGAAAAGCATGGACACACTATATTGAGACTTCCCACCTACTTTTGTGTTTTCAATCCTATTGAGTTAATTTGGGGATAATTAAAACCAAGTATAAGGAGTTCAAATACATTTCCTAAATTTGACAAAAAGGTAATTGAGATAATTAAAAAAGAATTAGCCAATATTACCAAAGTAGACTGGCAGAAAAGAATCGCCAAAGTGATCAAAGTGGAAGAATATTATAAGAAGATTGGGCACTTCCACATTAATGGTGGACATAAATTTATTATTGAATTGGGCGATGATAGTGACGAAGAAAATACGGAAGGAGAAAATGAGTTAAGTGTATCAGTATTTTAATTGTTGTGTTGTGCAATTCATTTTCCAAGCATAAGTGTAGTAATGAAAAGCGTTGAAAAAATCTTTTTTGATTTTGTATTTTTAATAAATAAAAAAAAGCGGGGACATGCTTGCATTTTGTGCTGAATTTTAAAAGTTTTGAACTGTATACCTAAAGTAATTTTAGATCTAACTATTTTTTTAAAAAGTTCTTTTAGTATCAATAATTCTTAAAATATCAAAATTAAACATAAAATCTATTCTACATCAGTTATTAATGCAAGCATGCGGTAAGAGGGAGGTCCCTGTGAGGTTAAATGTAATTAAAAAATTGATAAAATTAATTTTAACACATACGATGTTATGTGCTTTACCGGTATTTACCTAAGTATAAATAAATATTTTTAACTACATATTTAATTACCAGAAAAAACCAGCTGCCGGCCTAATAACTTAAAGAAGAACAACCCAAAGCTACAAATCTTACCTATTACACTATATAGATTTCTTGCACAATATACTGTGGGGTCTGTAAATGTTAACCTGAGAGTTATCTCCAAACTTAAGTAGGGAGTAATAAACCTTTTTAACTTTTTAAATTAACCTTAAATGAAAAATTAAAAATTTGAAAAAGGGATTTTAGAAAATAAAAAGTTACTAGTTTAATAGTGCTATCCCAGTAAGATCTACAGTAGTATTGCTGTACGTTCAACAATCTTACCTTATAAAAAGCTCCACAATGATTTTCTGGTCGACTTCATATGTTTTTTTCATAAATCTCCCTTTGACTGTCAGACAAGTTGTAATGTTAGTTACGTCCAGCGAAATTTTTAAAGATTTTTCAGTGACAAATGATTGCCACAGGATTATGGCACCTTGTAAGATGTTCTGAGTTAGTTTTGGATCACCAAACGGTATTTGTTTCTAAAACAGGAATAATAAATATATAAATATGGCTGTAACATACCCTGCAACAAATCTGATAGGTACTCGATTGATGGATTCGACCGTTACTTGATAAAAATTCATTTTATCCAACAATAAAACACTGAAAAACTTTTGTTTTAAATATTTCCCAAAACTTATGTCACTACAGCTCTTTCAGCAGAGTGCCTTTCTCAAGTGATGCATTTTACCGAGTGTATTGCCCTGTTGGCAAGTCTGTAACTGAATAGGTTGACGAGTGGAATAGATTAAAAAGTAGCAACAGAACAGAATCCACAGAATTCCATACATTTTCCAGGTTTAAAAATTATCAGATTGCAAAACAAACATGAGTTCTCGGTATTTCATAAACCTACCCATACTGACACAACTCTACACATCTACATCATCTCATCCTGCACAACATAAATGAGCAGACTACCATAGCATGTTACATAGATTGACAGAGATTCCATGTCAAAAATATCTTTGAGGTAGAATTGAATATTCTTCTTCTTGTAGTTACTTCTTCTATCGGAGGTTGGCTATCATCACAGCTATCCGTACCTTATTGGCGGCTGCGCTGAAAATATCTACTGAGCTGCAACTATACCACTCTCTTTGTGGAGAAACCACAAGTTTCTCAGCCAGGAAATTCTTCTTCTACCTATAGATCTTTTACCCTTTATTCTACCTTGCATTATGAGCCTTAATATCTCATATTTCGCACCTCTGCTAATGTGGTCTAAATATTCTAGCTTTCTTTTTTTGATGTTCTTTATCAACTCGCAATCCTTTTGCAGCCTCCTTAACACTTCTGCATTTGTAACTCGTTGGATCCATGGTATTTTCAAAATCCTTCTATAGCACCACATCTCAAAGGCTTCCAACTTCTTTATATTTTCTACTTTTAGTGTCCAGCTTTAAACTCCATACAACAAAGTCGAGAACACGTAGCATCTTAAGGTTCTTATCCTCAGCTCCAGAGGAAGGTCTCGATTAACAAACATCTTTTTCATTTTTATAAATGCTTGTCTTGCAAATTCAATGCGTGTCCTGATTTCTCTACCCTGGTCATTGTTTTCATTTGTAGAACCCAGGTTCCCAGATATTTGTAGTTATTCACTCTTTCTGCTTGTTTTCCCTCGATATCCAACCTTCCTACTGTATGTTGCTTAGAAATAATCATGAACTTGGTTTTCTTAACGTTCATTTGTAGTCCATAGTCCATACTGACTTGACGTAATCTATTTACTAATAGTTGCAGTACATCTAGACTGTCTGCAAAAATAGCGATGTCGTCTGCGAATCTTATGTTGTTCAAGATTTTTCCGTTCATTGATATACCCTGTTCTTCCTCTGATATTGCTTCCTTAAAAATAGCTTCGCTGTACAGATTGAATAACAATGGAGACAACACGTAACCCTGTCTAACACCTCTCTTGATTTCTATGGCTTCTGTTTCGACATTTTCGATTTTAACCGTTGCTTTTTGATTCTTTAATTGCCTGTTCTAATTCGCACATTATTATTTTCGGTCATGCTTGTTCCTGTGGTTCTTCTTGTATCATTCTATCATCGTCGAATAGTTTCATTATGTATTCCTACCAAAACCTTAATTTATCTTTGATGTGCTTTCTTTAAGAAAGCACTGAAATTAGTCTTCCCACCATCACAGAAAAACTCCACTTTCTGCTCTATTACATGTATAGGCAATATACCAACAAAAACAGCCAAACACATTAAAAAGAAAGAAATGACACCAGCTTTCAGAACAAACAATAACTTATAAGAGCAAAAAGAAAAAGCAATTACAGAGTGATATATACAAATTGACATGTGGGAAAAACTTACATCAGTCACACTAGCAGAAACTTTGAAAAACCGTATAGCAGAACACAAAAGGGCTTTCAATAATAGAAAAACAAATTCTATGTACCCACTTCACCTTCTAGATTCTAGGTCATAATCGTTCTTTTAATGAACAGTTCCAAATTTTTCATATTCAAAATAAAGGCCTTAAGGTATCTAGAATCTATGGCAATTAATGAATTAAAAAATAAAGATATAATACTGAATGACCAACTTGAGAAAAAAAGTTTTTTTTTTCAGTTTTATATTGCTAGATAATCTGATAATCTTGTAACGTTATAAACATTAAAAAAAAAAAGAATGTGTGTGTACTTTGTACGCACGTAAGAAGTTATACTTCTATTATATGATTTAAACGAAATTAATATACTTTTTATTTATATTTTGTTTAAATATTAAACTAATTTATACTTACTACTTCTCAAACATTTTTATTAGAACAGTGCCAAAAATTAAAATAATAAAAGAATAAAACACACACAAACACATTAAACAAGCAACAAATGATGTCTGAACATTAATTGTCGAAAATTTTTTTAACTAAATACGTATTTTCTGAAAATAAAATTATATAATAAATATACTTACAATCATAAAATGTATTAAAAAAAAAACAAAAAAGAAAGTTTCTATTGGGACTCGAACCAGCGCTGATAAGCGCGGTTGGTATTGGAATTCATTCGCCTTCAACGCTTAGCCACAGACACTATGTGTCATTATTTACGAAGATCGACTAACTAAACGGATTAAACTTGTGATATTTTGATATTTTGAAAATTGATCAAATTATTTTAATTTTGAATTGAAATGATTAGAATTGAAAAAATACAACAAAACATAGAGTAAGAAAACAATATATTAGGTGAATATTGATAGAAATTTTGATGGTAATCAAATTATATAAATAAAAGTATTACATACTATGTATTTTGGCAGATCAAATAGGTAGGTTTATACCCATGATACATTAACAATTATTACGTACCTGTTGCTTTTAAAAACTATTTAAAAGTCACTACAATATTATAAACTTTTTTGTTTCTGTCCTCACAACAATAAAACTAATATATTATACATTTGTTTACCTTTACCTTTACCTCCAAACCACAGCTGCCATATCGGATAATTTTTGACATGTCATTTGAACATCCAATCAGAACAAAGTTATAATGCGCATGCGCCGGGCTGATAGGTTTTAACATATAAAAAAATCACCCTCTATCGCCGGTAAAGAAGTATAACTTCAATAATAATTTCTTTTGAAGCCGAATCAATTAATATACCTTTCGGGCTGATCCAGCTTGTACCCCTATACTATTCTTATAACTATTTGTGGGTAACACAAAACATACTAACCTTTAAAATCCTAATTAAATTATCATAAATTTTCCTTTTCTCATTCAGAGGCGTGTTAATGTTCACTCCTAATATCTCGAATGCTAGTAAAATGTAGTCTTGTACATTGGCAGTCAAATAAGAACACAAAATCGCCTTTTCTAATACCACGGAAACTATAGTCCACCATTTTTCGTTTCGGAAGTCCCACAGCATGTGTGTATACAAACTGGAATAGAACAAAAGCATAACAAAATTAAATAAATTAAGTTTTTTACTTAAACAATTTAAGAAATAAGTAGTTGAGGGACAGAGTGAAAAAAGTAAATTAAAAAAATATTTACCACTTATAGAATAGAATAGAATATAAATATGCTTTTTTCTACGAGCGTGCAAAAATGTCTACTTTCGCGCACGCATTTTAGTTTAGAAAATTTCACTTTTCCGCACGCGTGTTACTTTTCCGCACGCGTGTTATTTTTCCGCACGCGGTTTTTACTTTTCCGCACGCGTGTTAATTTAGATATGTTAATATGGCCTTAAAGTAATTATAATACATGCAATAAACTAATATTTAGATGTTATTTACTAATTTATTTCAAATATATCTTATTGTGTTCCTTTTTTAATGAAACTAACGCGACAATTCGATGAAATAATAGTATATTACTTTATGAGGCGGAGAAGCATGACTTTTCTTGACGCGCCCGATATTACGCGCCGAACGAAGTGAGGCGCGTAATAGAGGGCAAGTCAAGAAAAGTCGCTTCTTTGCCGAATAAAGTATACTATTTTTTCTTCAAACGTAGCAAAATCTAGAATGCCTCAAACGACATGGGGGCTGGAAATCAAGCACGGTTGCCGAAGGATATATAGAGGATTCAATAAGAAATAAGAACGATAATGCTCAAAAAATTTTAAACCCTCATGATTCGCCAACATCGGGAATGATTGCTGAAAGTTGTGCTCGACCATCAGTATCATCAACAATTACCAATGCGTATCAAGAGTCGGGAACATTTTTGCACGGTTTCAATTTTGAAAATGCCTCATTAACTAATTGTACTTTTAATATTACTATAAATAAAAATGATGTTTAATTGTTGTTAATGACATTTGTATTGTTGCTTTGTGACATGTTTCATATTGTTGCCATGACAACATTTTTCCCTCCGCCGTAAAGAAATGGGAAAAAAAAACTGCTGCCGGCGGAGACATTAAACTTTGACAGGATCAAGTTAGATAAGTAATGTCATCATTATTTGACGTTTGAAGAAAAAATTATTTTGACATAATATTCGAAAGTCAAATCGGTAGACAATAACAGTCGTTTTGAATCATCGTCATGGAAACCAAGATCGTCCTCATGCTAACTAATTATATTGAAAGTTTGGTTTTGACAACCTTGTCAAAGAATTAATTTGTGTATGTATTTTTATATTAATTAAATTAATTTTGGTAATTTTTTAAAGACTCTTAGAAAAAATATTGTTCCTAACTCTTGCAGAAAGTCTCTTTTCCGCACTCGACTGCTTGCCGAACTCCCGCTTCGCGTCGTTCGGCAAACTGCAGTCGCGTGCGGAAAAGAATGACTTTCTGCACTTGTTAGGAAAATAACTATATTGTCATGAAAAATTGTACAATTTTATCGACAAAGCTTATAAAAGTCAAGAAAACAAAACAATAACAAACCAATTTACTAAAATTACATAAATCCACAGAGAACGACAGTTCTCACCAGTGGCGCACAACACCCCTACAAGCGACACTATATATACACGAAATTTTCGATTTTCTAAACCTGACTGAATTGAAAATTGGGCTAAATCCCATCTTAAAGTTTAGGAAAAGACTCGTCCATCCATATGTTACCTCTCCATTTTGGTCCAAGGGTGTGGATTTTACGGCCCTTCCCATTTAAAGCCTGTTTTTCGTTCTCGTCCCCAAAACTCCCAAAAATTTCAAAAATTTAAGCCCGACCTTTACGGCTTCTGATAGCACAGATCATTACCTTTCCAACGCATGTTTAATTTTGAAAATCGGTTACACCATTCAAAAGTTATCGAGCTCAGAAATATGACTCAATTTTTATTAAAAAAATGGAAAATGTTTGTGGATATGTATGTATGTATGTATGTATGTATGTGTGTGGAAAAGTTACACCGATCTGAATTTTTTTTCTGTGTTTCAAGAAGGTGTGAGGGCCGATTCAGAACCGGTCTAATTTTTGACTTCTAACTACCCGTAAGCCAGCTAGAGGACTAGGTAGATACAAAATAGCATATTTTTTGGGCGTATATATCTTAAGTTCAAGGAAATACAGGAAAACCGCAAATACACCAAATCAATAGGGTTGAGTTAAGCTTTCAAGTGGCGCCTAAGCGATCAAGCTGAGACATACACACTGCTCCCCATAGCCAAAAAACTGAAAAATTAAACTTTGAAAATTTTGGTTTTTCGACAATTACTCAAAATTTCAACCTACGAATTGCGCCAATATCAGATCTTTTGTAGCTGGAATATTTTATGCGCCACTCATTTTTACGGCGTTTAGCGGTTTTTTATTCTTGTCGTCAATATATTTAAAATAATAATAACGCTGCATATAAGCTGCTGCATATGACACGCAAATATAGATAAAAAAATAATAAAAATACTACTTGTACAAAGGGTACCTACTGTAATTTCTTAGTTATTGATTAAGAAAATCTTCTACTGAATAATATGGTCTTTCAGAGAGGTAGGCTTTTGTCAGTTTACGGAATTTGGGGAAAGATGCTGCAGATTTAAGTTGTAGAGGGAGATGGTTGTAAAGTTATTTTGCGGAGTATAAAATAGATTTCTTTACTAACTCCGAGGACGGGGTCGACAAATAGACGTTAAACGTAGAATTTCTCGTGAAGTAGTCATGATTAGGTCTTGGTGGAAAGACATGTAGATGTTTACGAATTAAGCAAACAGTTTCTAAAATATACAAAGATGGAAGAGTTAAAATTCCGTGATCTTTAAAGTAACTTCTGCAATGTGTTGTTCTTCTGAGGCCAAACAGATATCTTATTGCTCTTTTTTGTAATTTGAAAATAACATCGAATTGGGCAGCTGTACCAGAACCCCAAAAAGGAAGACCATAACGAAGATGTGACTCGAACAAAGAAAAATATGTTATTTTGGAAGATGCTAGATTGAGTTCATTCGAAACAGATCTTATAGCATAACAAGCTGAAGATAGTTTCTTTCTTAACAAATCGATATGGAGGGACCATTTAAGGTTGCTGTCTAAAAAAATACCAAGAAATTTTACAGAATCAACGGTACTGATCTGGCTGTTATTAAGAGGTAAGGGTTAACGAGCTCTTTTATAAGACAATGCTACTGTTTTATCTACGTTAAATGAGAGTAAATTAGAGTCAGACCAGGTTTTTATTGTAAGTAGATCAGAAGTTATAGTAGCATGAAGAGTTGCAATGTTGGAGTTGCTCCAAGTGATACTGGTATCATCAGCAAAAAGAAAGATTATTCCATCGATTTTTAAACTAGTGATGTCATGACGGACGACAAAATCACTGTTTTTGAATATTGTTAATAACAATTTTATTGTTTATTAAAATATGTTTAAATATACCTAAACTTGAGGGCATTACGGTGTTGGAATGGTGTACAAAAAATGGTTCAGATCTGTTAAATAGTTTTTGCACAATTTAATTTGTTTATAAAATTTTTTGAAAAACGAGCTAAGTTCTGAGGCTGGTCCAGTTAATATGGCTGAATGTATCTGAATAATCAGGGACTCATTTACTTCGTTAAGATGTATACTAATACCCTATGAAAAAAAAAGTAAAAAAAATTACATGTACGTACACAAAATTATTTGTTAATAAATAGCAGTTTTTAAGCTTATAAACAATTACAATAATTTCGTAGAAATTAGATCAAATTAAATGGCAATAAAAAATACTGAAAATTGGTTAGAATACACAACTTCTAAAAAAAATTTTAGGTCCTACGACCCTTGGGGTCTGAGATAGCCCCTTTTTTTGAAAAAATCACTGTTACGTTAATTAACAACACTAAGATCTGAAATTAACCAATCTTTTATAAGAAAAGTCAAAGTTTTTAACAAAGTTTTTTGCAAGAAAAAATGTTAAAAATTGTTTAAACAGTATTGTTATAAAGAAAGAGTATTTTGCGTTCCGACTAAAGTAAAAAAAAAATGATGGGCGCAGCCGAATGAGAATAAATTCGCGGACTAGCATTGGCTAGCGCTAGACCGTTGCAGCCCATTTTTAACATTGACAGTATACCGGATTTGAAGCTTAATATTATATTTATATATTTTGGTAGAAACTTGAATTTTATGAATATTATTAAGTTGCACATTTATTTAGTAAAATTATATTTTAAATAAATAAATTTAAAAAATAACAATAAAAAGGCCACAAAGTCAAAATATGTATTTCTCATTTCTCATTTCTCGAGATATCAACCACGGTGTGGTGAATGGCTAATTTGGGTCTTACTTTATACTTTTTATGGTGCTGAAAATGAAAATGAGTTTTATTTTGAATTTTAGATGGGGAAACATTGTCAAAATCGCAATTTTACCCTAAAAATAAAAAAAGATGAAATCACGTTTTTCTTAAAATTAAAAGTTACACCATTTTTTTTTTCTATAAAACATTTTGTTCTCTGTAATCTAGATTTTAACTTAAATTAATTAAACAGCTAAATTTCAAATTTTGTTACTCAACTTTTGCGATTAAACTTTGCAATTCAACAATCTGCACCTTTTACTTCAAACAATTCATAACTTTCTTTATGGCAAGACAGAAATATTGAAGCAGGTCCCATTGTCTTCAGAAAGGTGAGAAATATGTACTATAAAAATATCAGAAAAAATATTACAATGGAACAGAATTGTAGCAAATTAAACTCAAAAAAACGTGATTTTTTTTTTATTTTTAGGGTAAAGTTGCGATTTTGATAATGTTCCCCTACGTAAAATTCAAAACAACCCTAATTTTGGTTTTGAGCACAATCAAAAATATAAAGTATGACCAAAATTAGTATCAGTATCTCGAGAAATAAGCTTTTTTTGGGGTGTGCCGCTCGTCTATAAAGTCACATAACATTTTTCCTATTGCATATTTTAAATTAAATTTTTTTGGAAAACATCTTCATAAATTATATTTTATTTCTGTGTTAGTTAAAATTATAAACTAAAAAGTTTGTCACTTAACTTTTTTAAGTAAACATGAAACTAACGAAATCTGACGACAAAATGTTTAAAAATTAACAACTTCTCTTTTAACGTGTTGAGTCATTTTGGACAAATCTCATTGTTATCTAAATGCTTCAAAGATAACACAGTAAAATTTTCAAAAGGAAATATTTACAACGACCAAAAATACAGTGAGTTAAAATTAAAAAATCATTAAATGATTTTTCGCATTTTTGCATAAAATTTGATTTTTGAACATGTTCCACTAATTCTAGAAAAAAATTAACTCCATATTCGGATTCAGAGACCTCGAAAACATGAGGAATAACGAAAATTTGTCATTCACCTTAAAGTGGATTTTTGTGGTCGGGATAACGTAATTTTAATAGTTGCTGCCGCATGCCGGTCGCCAACCGCGCATACTATTCAGTCAGTCGACTACGCCCGCTATTTTTTACTTTAGTCGGAACGCAAAATACTCTGTGTTTATAACACTCCTATTTAAACAATTTTTAACATTTTTTCTTACTAAAAACTTTGTTAAAAACTTTGACTTTTCTTGTAAAAGATTGGTTAATTTCAGCTTTTAGTGTTGTTAATTAACGTAACAGTGATTTCTTCAAAAAAGGGGCTATCTCAGACCCCAAGGGTCGTAGGACCTAAAAAGTTCTTTTTTTTTTAAAGTTGTGTATTTTAACCAGCTTTCCGTATTTTTTATTGCCATTTAATTTGATCTAATTTCTACGAAATTATTGTAATTGTTTATAAGCTTAAAAACTGCTATTAATTAACAAATAATTTTGTGTACGTATATGTATTTTTTTTTTACTTCTTTTTTTCATAAGCTGTTAGTATAAATTTTAGCGAAGGAAATGAGCCCCGGATTATTGAGATACATTCAGCCATATTAACTGGACCAGCCTCAGAAATTAGCTCGTTTTTTAAAAAAATATATAAACAAATTCAATTTTACGAAAACTATTTAACAGATCTGGACTATTTTTTGCACACCATTCAAACACCATAGTGCCCTCAATTTTGGGTATATTAAAACGTATTTTAACAAACAATAAAATTGTTATTAACTATATTCAAAAACAGTGATTTTGTCATCCGTTTTGCAATAACTTTTTTGTTTATTAACCGATTTTTATTTAGCGTATCTCATTCGAGGTATCTTTTTTTTCTGAGAAAGTTACCTGTGGACGTCAAATTTCTAAATAAACAAGTTTTTAAGTTATGAGTAAAAAACTAAGTTTGACGTTTTGATTGTTTATTTAAAAAATGTTCCACTAAAAAATTGATGAATCCAAAGATGGTAGTCTTTTTGTAATATCTCATACTACACATTTTCACTGTCAAACCTCGTCTTTTCCGTTATGTCTAGTAAAAACCTAACTTGATTGGCCTACTATAGCAACTTCCAACTGTGATGTTATGAATACCAAAGAGGTTAGTTTAGTATTACTAGATCTGTGTACTAGCATTCTAACATAGAATTTAAAATATTACATCGCTTCAATTAACCAAGTTGGTCTATTAACTATTAATCGTCTTAACTAAAAAAATATTTTTAAGTAATTTTTCCTCCAGCTTTTTCAGCCTTATAAATTTCTAAGCATTTAGAAAATTAACATCTTATATTTTCCAGCATAACTGGTGATATCGATCTTAAAAATTTAGTAATTTTTAGTTCTTCTGACTCCTTTCAAGCTCTTTTCACGAATATGACCATATATTTTATAGTGAACTTATTCCTAGACAACAATATTATTTTAGTCTAATTTGATAGAACAAGGTTAGCACTGAATCGTTCTGTATTCGATTCAATATACAGTCGAACCCGCTTATTGGAATAGCCTTCGTGCCAAACAAAAGTATTCTTATAACCGGGATATTCTAATAACCGATCATTGGTGGCTAATAGAAACGTTTCGGGACCTCAAATTTCTATTCCTTAAAGCGGGATATTCGTATAACAGGTATTCTATTAAGCGGGTTCGACTGTAATTACATTGTACAATGATGGTTATTAAAAAGAAATACAAAATCTTACGTCAAAGCCTTTCCATAGTCTTTACTGTCATAATACTCGTCAGCCATTTGCAGTACTAAATATCTTCTAGTTCTTGGACACCTGTAGGTTTTGTATTGAGAAATCGCTAAGCCGTACAGAGCTATAATTAGGTTCTGAAAACAATAATCTTAATAAAAGACAATATACTACAATATAGAACAAAAAGTAAATTGCTCAGTATTTTACAAGGAGAAACTACAAAGGATATTTGATAGTACTCAAGTCTTCAACAGGTGACAGGTGATATGTGAGAGTGAACTGCTGCCGGTTATGACATCTATCGACAAATGCATGACATCTGTTTAAACCTCAAGGAAACACTACTTTGGTTTTTATAGGTGTTGAGAGCAACGAAAATGTTAAACGTTGAATATTCTTCATGACTAGGTCAAACAAGTACTAAAAAATCTTTCTATAAAAAATATAAATCTGTACTTAAAAATACTAAAAAATTAAAGAAATACAATTATTAGAGTTGAGATATGAAATATATTAACATTATACAACACAAAACTAACAAAATTTATACAGTGCTAGTCAAAAGTCCGTACCCCCCCTAGTATCTTTTGAACGGTTATACCTATAATAATGAAATTTGGAGGGATGAAATAAACGGACGTAAGCTTCTTAACTAGTCATGGCAGGTGACGTAATAGTGACAGATGACGTTACAGAGCCACTGTGACCGATAATTTTAAATGGGACCTTTGGCAAATGATACCTCGTTTGAAAGGTATTCAAAATACCTATTCAGCCATACTAATTTTTTTGGGTTTTAGTTAATTTTGATTTTGGTGAATAACTTAAATAAATATAACATTGTAGTTTCGCATTTAATTAATAAAAATTCAAATGTCCGCCTATGGGTTTTTTGTCAAAAAATTGACGTTTTTAAATTCTCTAGTAGTTTTTAGGTCAACGTCAAACTTTTTAACAAGTAATTATCTGCGGAATTTTGAATTTTTATTAGTTAAATGCGAAACAACAATTTTATATTTATTTCATTTATTCATAAAAATTAGCTTAAACTCAAACAAAATTAGTATGACTGATTAGGTATTTTCAATACCTTTCAAACGAGGTATCACTTGCCATAAGGTCCCATTTAAAATTATCTGTCACAGTGGCGCTGTAAAGTCATCTGGCATAATTATGTCACCTGTCATGACTAGTTAACAAGCTTATGTCCGTTTATTTCCTCCCTTCAAATTTCACTATTATAGGTATAACCGACGGACACAGTTAAAATGACGGATACAGTTAAAAAAGAATTAGGTTATAAACAAAAAATACAAAAGAAAACTTGGATGACTGACGAAATCCTGGCAATGTTCGAAGAAAGAAGAAAACATAAAACCAAGGGAATCGAGACAAATATCGAGAACAACAACAACGCATAAGAAGAGAGATAAGAACGGCAAAAAATAAGTGGCTAAAGAAACAGTGTGAGGAAATGGAACAGTTACAAAAACAACATGATGACCACAATCTACATAAGAAACTAAAGGAGGTAGCTGGAATATACAGAAAAAAGAAGTTTTTTAACTTAGAAAATGAACAAGGAAAAATGGCACAAGATGATAGAGAAAGGAAACTTATATGGGAAAAATACATCAAAAATCTCTTTGCAGACGAGAGGCCTGAGATAGAAGTCGTTCAGGAACAAGTGATAGATATTAACAGCCTATCTGGTCCCGAGATCACAGTTGAAGAAATTACTAGAGCAATAAATACCTCGAAAGACGGGAAAGCAGTTGGACCTGATAAAATCCTGTTGAGTTACTCAGATTGTTAGATGAAGAGGGAATTACGATACTCCAAAGATTTTTCAACCAAATCTATAAAAAAGGAAAATTCCCTGTCCAATGGCTTGTACCTACCTTTATCCCTTTGCCAAAAAGAACAACGCAACAAAGTGTCAAGAGCACCGACTGATAAGTCTGATGAGCCATTCTTTAAAAATATTCCTCAAAGTTCTTCACTACAGAATCTCCACAAAATGCGATAAGGTTATTGGTTGCTCACAATTTGGATTTCGAAAAGGCCTGGGTACCAGGGAAGCACTAGTTGCAGCCCAAGTGCTAGCTCAGAACTGCTACGATCACAGGAAATATGTAATGATGTGCTTTATAGATTATGAAAAAGCCTTCGATCGAGTACAACATCATAAACTCGTACATATACTAAAACAACTCGACATAGATCAAAAAGACATTCGTTGCATAGAGGCTCTTTACTGGAATCAAACAGCTGTCGTCAAGGTGGATAATGAAACAACGCAAGCTCAAAAAATTCTCAGAGGTGTAAGACAGGGATGCATTCTCTCCCCACTACTGTTCAATCTATATTCAGAAAGTATCTTCCAGGAAGCCCTTGAGGAATGCGAAAGCGGCATCAAAGTAAATGGTACCTGGGTCAATAATATACGATATGCGGATGACTCGGTCTTAATAGCAGACAATATAGAAGACCTCCAAAACCTTCTTAATAAAATTGGAGAGCATAGCGAGAACATGGGACTTCAGCATCAACATAAAAAAGACGAAGTTCCTTATAATCAGCCGTCAATTATGTCAACATCAAAATGCAAGACTAGCATATAACAACCAAGATGTAGAGCGCGTAAGAAAGTTTAAGTACCTGGGAACCTGGCTATGTGAAGACTGGATGTCGGATATGGAAATTAAATGTCCGATAGAAAGAGCCAGAAGTGCATTCATGAAATTCAGAAACGTCTTTACGAACTCTGACTTTGACCTAAACCTAAGACTAAGATTCACAAAATGCTATATATGGTCGGTGCTCCTATATGGCATGGAAGGATGGACTTTAAAAATAAACACAATGAATAAGCTGGAGGCATTTGAGATGTGGATCTATCGACGAATCCTTAAAGTTCCCTGGACCGCAAGAATAACAAATGAAGAAATCCTGAGAAGAATTGGTACAGAACGACAACTGATGTGCACAATTAAACAGAGAAAAACGGCATACCTGGGACACATAATTAGAAATGAAAGATATCAGTTTCTGCAAATCTTAATTGAAGGAAAGATCGAAGGAAGAAGGGGAGTGGGCAGGAAGAAAATGTCATGGCTCCGTAATGTCAAACAATGGACAGGACTAAAAAACATAGGAGACCTAATACATACTGCAAGGGATAGAGAAAAATGGTCAAACGTGATCGCGAACATCCATTAGTGGATTGCATAAGAAGAAGAAGAAGAAGGTATAACCGTTCAAAAGATACGAGGGGGGTACGGACTTTTGACTAGCACTGTATAAATAACTTCTAACATTTCGTATCTAGCCAATTAAGTGATAAACATATAATTTGAAATACAAAATAGTGGTAAAGATTCAAATGCTTCCACCGGGTTTGTCTCAAACTACTGTTTATAAAAATACAGTAAGGTCTCGTTTTATGCGGTGGATACGTTCTACAGAAAAGCGCATATAAAAAAATCGCACAAAAAAGACTTTACTTGCATTGAAAAAGTAGATACGTTCCGTATTTTTCTAAAATCACATAAAATGGTGGACGTTTGTCCACCAAAAATTGTATGTCTTTGATGCTTTTTTCTCCATTGGGCCAAATATAATCTTAAAGAAAAAATTAAAAACGCAGACTAACGATATTGAGACTGCAAAAACCTCTTTTAATGGAACATAAAACTTTACGACGCTTATTAAATGTTTCAATCCAGAAATCAAAATGTTATGTTTATTATACTGCAACTTGAAATTTAAAACATTTAAATTTAATTTTAAAACAATTATAGGTTATACCTTTCAATACAAAACTCAGATTGATGTAATAGCTACATGCTACATCATGTAACAAGGGGAATACCCGAATTGCAAACTCTCAGATTACTGACATCTGGATGGGAATAGTTGATATTAATTATACTATAAGTTGTTAATAATATAATTTTTGTATGAAATACACACCGCACAACTTCAAAATCGCATTAAAATAATCCGCATAAAAAGAGACCTTACTGTACTCTCATATGATAGCCATTCCATATGCAAAATTACAGCTATTAGCATACGACATGAACACCCAACTATTGCATTTACCAGATTTAGCATAGTGTGACCAGTTACTGATCCCAAACAAGAAAAATGTTTCAGAAGACGAGATTTTTTGATATTAACAAAGAGGCCATAGCCGAGAGTTTGGATATTAAAGCTGAAAAAGCATCTTATCAATTGTATTGAAAAAAATGTAGAAGACTATGTTAAAGAATAAATGAGAAAAATAACAAAAATTGTGAATGTATCTTCAATAAACAATTATTGCAATAAAACATAATAGTGTGATAATCACTTACAGAATGATTTATCTGTTTTTCCAAAAACTGTAATGCTACAATACCATTCCCCTCTACTTGTGGATCAGGGGGATCAGCATTCAACTTCCCCGGTCTCCAAGGTCTCTGTCCATAAAATTCTATTAGATTGGCACCTTCTAAAGGATCAGGTTGTGGATAAGCAGTAACCTTCTAGATGGAAAAATAGCATTATTAATAAAAATATTTAAAGAGTGATATTCAAACTTACCGCACACAATTCCTGGCATAACTTCTTTCTTTGCAAACAATACTGAGCCGCCTGGTAATAGTATATTCCTGGATGTTGTGTTAGTACTGCAGGAAGCCCCATTTTTACAGCTTCATCAAATATATCACCAAAAACTGAATACCTTAAAAATAAATATACATAATATACAATACAGTCGAAACTCGATTATTCGTCAGGGCACCGGACAAGGGGATTGACGGATAATCGAAACAAATTCTTCTTTTTGCGTCCTTTAATTTGATTCAAAAAATATTTTTTGGCCACCCTGTATAAATAGTGATGTTAATATTTATATTACTTAATAGAGAATTGAATAATCTTTCAAATGAGATACCACACGACCCCTATTCCGATTTAAAAAAATCATCGATGACGTCATCACGCCCAAATGGATGACGTCACTATTATGGCATACATTTCTAAAAATCAAAATTTAAAAATAAAATCGACCTGTCTCGAGATTTTTCTCCAAAGTCGCCTAATCTCGAAAAAATGAATTTATTCCATAATTTTGAACCTCTGTATAAAAATGAATGTAAAATCATTGTGTAATATACTACATAACATAATTTCTTGTTTCCTGTCACTTATTATTACCCATATCCATCAATTATTCTTCTGTAATTTAATACTAAACATAAAAATACATATTAAGAATCATACTTACTGTTTTGATAACCAAGCATAGTGCTCAAAGGTTAATTCATGGAATCCCATTCTAGCTTTGAACCTATCAATGTGTGACTTGAACTGGGAAATGGCATCACGGGGTAGGTTTAGAGCAAATAAAAGACGGCACAGTTTATAGTTAATAAAGCCAGCAACTGTTCTAATTTCCATAGCATTGGTGTCCACTATCCTAATTTCTAATAGGCTATTGTAGGCATGTATGTAGTGTCTGAAAAATAGTATTTATGTATTCTTTTTCTCATGATCATCTTTCAGTGCGTCACAGTTTTTCGATTTCTTTCTAACGCATTAAATTGTATGTGACAGAAAAAAGGCACGTCCGTGATTACAGACATTTACAACATTTAATCTAGTTATTCTAGTTGTCGATAGATGGCGCCATAATAAAAAAATATTTTTTTTAATTAGATAATAATATTACAAATATAATCTGTATAATTTATAAAACTATACAAATCAAAGAAAATACCATTTTATAAATGCAAGAAACACATTTGATTTGTTTTTATTCCAAATTGAAAATAAAATGTGACAACTGTCAATTTAACTAAAATGTCATGTTAGAATAAATGTCATAAATGTGTATTATCACGGACTTACCCTTTTTCCTATCATTTGTTACGCACTGAAAAATGCTCATGAAAAGGACAATATCAAGGGCATTAAGTAGATGTTTATGCACGATGGCGACTATCTTACAAACACGAGGTATGTGGCCCGAGTATTTGTAAGTCGCTCTAGAGTATACACATTTACTAAGAGGCTATATCAGCGCGGCATCAATATATTTTTTTCGAAAGTTCTGCTAACTTTCAACAGTGCGTCGGCAGTAAGACAGTAACACTATACTACCAAAAACGAAGGCACAATATTGTGATAACAGTAATTGTTATACTCATAGGCGCGTTAAATGCTGCCAATTCAGTCAAGTTCGATTTCTTGTTATAGATAATCGATTTTTAGTAATTCCAATGTGACACAAAATCTAGGCATGGGACAAGAAAGTTTATTTGAAGAAAGTGTACTTTTTTGTTCTTGATAATGGCGGTACAGACTCCTTTTTGTAATATTTTATTTAATTATAGAGTAATTTCCACACACTAACATATTTTTCAAATTGGACTGTGTACCATCATATACCGTCTTACGAATATGTGTGCCAAATATATCGACAAGATATTTAAAATAAAAGCTGCAGTCTTGATACGCATTTTCCGTTCGCTGATGTTGCCTCTTAATGCCAACGATGCATGTATATTATAAACTTTTATTAGGGGAGTGCAATTAGAACGAAAACATGCATTGTTTCGGAAAAATTCAAACAAGCTTATATTTTTCTAAAACGTTTTTTGTTAGTTTATATACTTGTTAAAGTAAAAAGTTCTACTCGCAGATTTGGCCGCTAATTGTTTATTAATTGTTTAAACAATAACAATTATTTTGTATATAAATAATTTTAAAAATATCGTTAAATTCATCATTTTACTTTAATCAAATATGTTTCTGTTTTGATTTTGATTATGCTGAATCCGAATATGGCATTGCAATTTGAAATTTTGTATACATAAGCTCTTATACAGTATGTATGCGTAGCTAGGAACCACATGGAAATCTTTTTTATTATCAATTTTACGAAAAAAAGTTATTCTTCATAAAATGCTCTGGATAATCAAAAATCTAAAACTTAACCATCAGATATCAAATTTTATCAATTTTATACGAGTTATGTCAAAAATATGAATTACGTTAAAGAGTAAAGTACCTTTATATTCCACAATATCAAAAAATGATATTATGAAAAGTTGTTTGAAATTAAAAACTATGTTTAAATATACAATTGCATCATTCTAATTGAAAAAAAAAAAAATTCAATTTTTTGTCAAATTACGGATACTCACCATCATTCTATTACAATTATGATAACTATTTTATTATCACTTTTACGAAAAAAAGTTATTCTTCATAAAATGCTCTCCCTGGTCTAAAATCTAAGATACAACCATCAGCTATCAAACTGTTTTAATTTTATAGGATGTATGTAAAAAATATAAATTTTTCTTAGGAGTTAAGTGCCTCTACTATTCACAATATTTTAATTAGAAGGATGTAATTGAACACTAAAACAAATTTTTTAATTCCAAACAACTTTTCTTAATAACACTTTTCGATATTGTGAAATGTAAAGGTACTTTACTCTTGAGTGAAATTCATATTTTTTTACATACCTCGTATAAATTTAATTAAATTTGATATTTGATGATTGCATCTTAGATTATCTACGATCCAGAGTATTTTATAAAGAATAACTTTTTTTTCGTAAAACTGACAATAAAAAAGTTATCAATAGGTTCCAAGTTACGCAGACATACTGTATAAGAGCTAAAAAAAACTTTTTTTACTGAACATGTATTATTGTTGAAGCTTATTATTAAATGTATTTTAGGTAAGTTTTACAGAAAAAAGTTTTGATCACTTTGTATAAACATTTTTTTAGCTGGTAATTTTCGGTTTTTGTATTACATTTTTGTTATCTTTCTTAATTTTCTCAAAAAGAAATAATTTATTTCATTTCTAAATTAAAATAATTTAGTGCATTTTAAAGATTACATCCTAAGCTTTAAAAAAGTACTTATAAAACTGTAATAGATTTGAAGCTATTTTCTTGTGGCATTTTTACAATTTTAACTATTTAGAATGGGAAATAAGAATTATAAGAAATAAAGAAAATACCACAATTAGTAAGTCAATAGTCGAGTTAGTACATATTTTATATTTTAGTATTACTTATATACCCATGTATTATTGATATTATTTATAATTTAAACAAAATTATAGTAAAGTCAGAATTTGGTATTAATTTTGAGAGTAAATTAAATGTAAGACCAAATACTTACGATGTCGGGATAGTATCACGAGGTTTTTCCTGGTTTTCCCTCGTGATTTACTATGAGATCTCTAACGCGAGAATTTTAATGTCACCGTTGCATGTGGTTGTCTTTTTAAAGACAGATCACATGCTATGATTTTTTGTGACGGATATTCTTGAGTTGGGGTTGATTTCATGTAATCGAATGAACTATCTTTCAGTAAAGTCGTCCCAGGAACGCAACTCATAAATATTGGCAATATCATTTTAAAGTCTTCTACTTTAAAATGTATCATATGTATCTGAATTGCCGATATAAATGAGTCAAATTAAGTAAATTATTAGAAGAATTTTTTTACTAAGCAACAACATTTTTGTTTATATTAATAGTATTTTGTATTTTGACAACGGCACCCGATTTGGGCGTCGAAACGTTAATAAAAATCATTTTTTAATAATATTGTGGCTTATTTCCCATTCTAAATAGTTAAAACTGTAATAGATTTGTTCAAACTTGAGTAATACCGTCTTAAAGTGGTGGTAATTCTATAAAACTACGAAGATTTCAAAAATTACATTTTTTGAGACGTCATATGATTTGAATTAAATTTTTTAGATTTTTTTTGAATGAAACATCATTTAGTAAGATGCTTGAAAGGTAAGTTGTGCAAAATTGAGAGTTTTATAAGAAAAATTGTATTAGTTACACATTTTTAAATCATTTTTAAACAAAATTCATGTAAGGCTCACTTTCCGCCCACACCGTACTTATGACCATACATTTTATTTCTTTCTATTATAACCAGAAGATAGCATAATTATTCTTCTTTCAAGTTCAATTTGTAAAATTTCATTTGATCCATTAGTTAATGAATTACATTAAAATAACTCAACCAAGCACTTCGCCGTACGCTAGTTTACAGTGCTCCAATGTTTGTGAGAAGGGTGACTTTAGCGCTATAATTAAAAAATTATAGAAGATACAGATTTAATTTTAGAAAATTCTTTATATAAGGTTTTTTTTGTAAAATTTTCTGAATTTTTCAATGGTCAAGTCAGTTTTTCTCTAAAATTTATATTTTCTGAGTTATTTAAAAAAACATCTAAATTCGTAGTTCATTTGTTTAATAAAAATGAAGAACCCACTTCTCGAGTAGAACTTTTTAATATGTTGTTTATTTAACATTTCTTAATGAAATTACAAAAAGTTCTATCTTGTTTGATTTTTTCCGAATTGAAAATCTATATGCACTCCCCTATATGTCATAGATACTAGTTTGTTATTTTATCCACAATCTAAATATTTTTAAAAATTCAGAATTTATCATAGTAGAGTAGGCAATAATATATTCCTTAAAGCAATGGTGTCAAACAAAAATAAACATCTGCTGCTGTCAAACCTAAAACGTGAAAATGCAGGAAAGTTTTGAAATCCCTGACGAAATCGCAAAAAAGCCGAAAAAGCAACACTAAACTTGCTACCAAGAAATAGAGAGACGCATATGACAGAGAATACGACAAATTACTAAACTGAATGGCAGAAAACTGTGTAGAACACATGAATGAAACTGTGCTGATTGGATACTTTGGCAATCTAACTGAAACGTTTCCTCTGAGTTGCTTGTGGTCGAAATATGGTAATGAAGACTTTAATTGGGCTTAATCATAACATTGATTAGACCAGGGGTGGCCAAGCTCCTTGATAGTCCGAGCCATTTTTCAAAATTTGAAATTTTTCACGAGCCGCAATTAAACAATTATCTAAAAAGTGTATAAAAGGTATTAAATTTTTCTCTTGCCGTTTGGATTTCACGAATTGTAAAGTGAAACAAAATGGTTCACATAGTTGTTTCAAATTATATGCAAATATTTCTACAAGCAGCCTTTACTAATTCAGGATACTTCGATTCTTCATCATCCTTCCATCTTTTTCTGGGATGGCATATTGATCTTCTATCGCCTCTCAAAAAACACCGTCTTTGTCTTCCTCTGATCTACCACATGACCTGCCCATCTTATCTTAGCTTTTGTATGTCTGACGATGTTTTCAGTATCACTCTCCTGTCAATTAATTTCTTTGAGGACCAAATATTATTCTGAGGACTTTGCTTTCAAATACCAGCAGCTTATTTATTTCCCAGTAGCTTATTTATTTAATTTGTGACAACATAGCCGATTTTCAACAACTTGTCACTATAATCGGAGAACAGTAAGAGAATGGGATTAGAGATTAATACCAAAAAGACCAAATTCATGATCATGAAACATGGATGCACTTTAAAACTCCACCATAGCACTGAATACCAAGTCCATTGAAAAAGTGAGCAAATTTAAATACCTGGGAACGTGGCTTTTTGAAGACTGTGCATCGGAGAGGAAAGTAAAAGTGCATTGAGCAAGCTCGACAAGCTTTCGTAAAATTTAGGAAGGTACTGATCTGTTCAGAGTTCGATCTTCAACTGAGACTAAGGTTTACTACGTATGGTCGGTGCTGTTATATGGCATAGAGGGCTGGACACTCAAAACGAGGGATATAAACAGGTTAGAAGCTTTCGAAATGTGGAATATCGTAAAGCTACCATGGACAGCGAAAGTCACAAATGTGGATGTCCTTAAAAGAATCAACCAAGAACGCCAACTTTTCGAAACCATCAAGAAAAGGAAAACTGTATATCAAGGTCGCACCATGCGAAATGAAAAATACCAGTTCCTCCAACTTATAATCGAGGGTAAAATTTAAGGCAAGAGAGGAATGGGATACAAGAAAATGTCCTGGCTCCGAAACATAAGGCAATGGACAGGGATTAATGACAATCAATCTCTAATACATTTTGCAAGAAACAGAGAGTTAACGAAAAATACGATCGCTGCATCCATTAGTGGATTTGCATCTGAAGAAGATTTATTTCCCACTGATGTAGAGTCCAAGTTTCACTTCTATATTTAACAATTGGGCGAATAATTGGCTGTATAGTCTTAATTTAGATTGCCTTTTTAGCAGCTTAGATCTTAGTAATGATGATAGGGAATATATACTCCATCTAATTTACTTACCGTTGCACGTCATCCGCGTCACAGCCCGTGACGTCACATGATACCAACACGAAATATTTAGGCGGTAGGTGTGTTCTTTTTTAGAATCACTTTGCCGAGTACACTGGCATTTCAGCCACTAGACATATTTTATTATATACGCGTAGAAATAATATTTAAAGATTTCTATTAATGTTAACTTAAAGAAATATACAATAATATGTTTAATTTAATTTGTATAAATGGAGCCAAATATACACCCCTATACAAGTGGTTCACTATATTAAAGAGAAGCTAGGTATCAAGGAATATATAAGATGTTATGCCCTCCTTAAAGATGCCGACACAACAACTGGTTCTTCATTCAAAATAGGTATAAAATCTAGAACATCTATTAACCTATTATTTAATGAGGGCATTTGGCCACCTGGTGTAAACATTAAATGGTCTATCGAATCTTCATATTCCGAACCAACACTTTCATCTGAGTCACATAAGAATCCGAAGAATATCAGAAGTCCTATTAGCCTGGAAAATTCAAATAGCAGTTTATGCAACAACAAAGATGAAGTTCAGAGCACAAACATACAAACAGACAAACAGGCCATCGAAATTTGCAAAACTAAGAATCCGTTCCATACCCATATTAATTTCATTAAGAAAGATACTATAGAACCATCGACTAATCTCGATCCATTGACCCCACCAAGAGTTAGATTAACCAATAACTCTAATAGTCGATATCTTTTAGCCAGATTAAGGAAACCGGATATCTTAAAGGCCATTAAACTTCATCTTGCTTATTTACACGACCAACCTGCATCAGTATTTTATGATGGGTATACCAACACAAGTGTTAAATTGTTTCTGGCTTCCGAAGGACTTCCTACAAAGAGTGAAGATCTACGAAAAATTCTTCTAGATTTTAATGATGCTTATGGAATTGGTGCAGATGAGGTAGACGCTGATCTTGCTGCTTTTAGGTCTTTTCTAACTTCGGAAAGAATTATTCACCTGCAAAAATCAAGGGAATGCCACCGAAACTACTATTCCGCTGCCTCTCCAAGACGAAATTTTTAAACATCACGACGTGTTCTGAGGGACTAGAATCCTCAAATTATTTTAGTGATAACAACTTTAGCATGGTTCTGATTAATATTCGTTCTATAAGATATAAAACTGATGAATTATTTCTGTTTCTAGAGGAATTAGGGTTTCCACCGATCGTTGCGGTTACTGAGCACTGGCTTAAAGTCAACGAGCCTTTTTTTGTAGAAAAATATTCCACTATTGCTAGGTATGACCGTCCAAGTTCAGCTCATGGAGGCACCCTAATTCTTTCTACAAATAATGATTTTTCTCTGGTAACAAAATATGACTTTCTATTAAGTGAATCGTTCTTTGAGTTTTCCTTAGTTTACAGTAAGAACCTTAATCTTTATATTATTTGCATTTATAGATCACCTGACTCTTCCGTGGAACTATTTTTTCAGAACCTGCTTAATTTGTTAGATGACCTGCCCCATAAAAGCAGAAAAATTTTATGCGGGGACTTCAACATTAATTATGCTGCTGCTTGTGCTACACAAATATCCCTGGTCAACATATTTGAATCATATGGTCTATCAATGCACATTGATTCTCCTACAAGGATTACAAAAACTTCATCTACCATAATTGATTATATTGTCTCAGATTTCTCACCCCTTGATGTCTGCGCTACAACTGTTAATGCGGGACTATCTGATCATGAAGCGGTTTATACGAAGTTTAACATCTTTAGCAAGTCCTCCTCGAAAACTCGACGTTTAGGCAGGATTTTTTCCGGTCGGAACTTTCGTAAATTCCAAAATTTATGCTTAACCTCTGAGTGGCACTTTCCTTCCATGGACGTCGATTATAATTTCAGTGATTTTTTGAATAAGCTGGTCTGTATCTTCAATAAAGCATTTCCTTTAATCACAATTAAGCAAAAACATCGCAAACCCTGGACTACCAAAGGTGTCCGCATATCAGCCAAAAACATGCGTTCACTACTGTATATCAAGAAATTTACTACCAACGTCTCTGTTACTGAATATATCACCAAGTACAGGGCAATCTATTTAAAACTTATAAAATCGGCTAAAAAATTGTATTATCAAAATCGTCTCAGAAGCTCCAAAAGTGTTGCAAAAGAAACTTGGTCCATAATAAATGATCTTCGAAATAAAACTCACACAGCTCAAACATTTTCCCTTCCAGACCCAGAAAATCTAAATGAATATTTTGTTAATGTGAGTAAAAATATAACATCAACTATTGTGTCACAACAAGATCCCATTTCCTATCTCCCTAATTCAGGAAAGGTTTCGAATTCATTCTTTATAAGACCGGTTGGTAAATCTGAACTGATCCAAACAATCAATAGTATCAAAAGCAAATCTTCCTGTAGTACCGATGGACTATCTATAAAAATTTTCTCAAATCTCCCAGACAATGTGTTGGGAGTCCTCATCTCTCTAATAAATGATTCTTTTGAGAAAGGTAAATTTCCAGAGTGCCTAAAGACGGCCATCATTATTCCTCTTCATAAGGGTGGTGAAAAATCTATTGCCTGCAATTATAGACCTATTGCATTACTACCGGTACTCTCCAAAATTATTGAAAGACTCCTAAAAGCCCGACTTATGTCCTTTCTCGTTGATAACAAGATTTTATCACAAAATCAGTTTGGATTTTTAAATAATAAATGTACCACCGATGCCATGTTTTCTGTACTACATGAGGTTTATCAAGCATTAAACAATAATCTCCACACTGCCACTGTTTTTTGTGATTATGCCAAAGCTTTTGATTGTGTAAATCACGACATTTTGATAAAAAAACTAGATTTCTATGGAATTCGAGGTATTTCTTTGAACTGGTTTCAATCTTACTTGGAAAATAGGAAACAAATGGTTAGAGCAAATGATACAGACTCTAGTCTCAAAAATGTTGTATGTGGGGTACCGCAAGGTTCAGTATTGGGTCCTCTACTTTTCCTTATCTTTATTAATGACATCACTAGTTTAAAAATCGATGGAAAAGTTTTTCTTTTTGCTGACGATACCAGTATCACTTGGAGCAACTCGAATATCGCAACTCTTCATGCTACTATAACTTCTGATCTACTCACAATAAAATCCTGGTCAGATTCTAATTTACTCTCTTTTAACGTAGATAAAACAGTAGCATTACCCTATAAAGGAACTCTTCAACCCTTACCTCTTCATAACAGCCAGATCAGTATCGTTGATTCTGTAAAGTTTCTTGGTATTTTTTTAGATAGCAACCTTAAATGGTCCCTTCATATCGATGTGTTAAGCAAGAAACTATCCTCAGCTTGCTTTGCAATAAGATCTGTCTCTAAGGAAATGGATTTAGCCTCTTCCAAAATAACATACTTTTCATTGTTCGAGTCCCATCTTCGATATGGTCTGCCTTTTTGGGGTTTTGGTACAGCTGCCCAATCCGATGTTATTTTTAAATTGCAAAAAAGACAAATCAGATATCTGTTTGGCCTCAGAAGAACAACACATTGCAGAAGCTACTTCAAAGATCACAGAATTCTAACATTACCTTCTTTATATATTTTAGAAACTGTTTGCTTAATTCGTAAACATCTACATGTTTTTCCAGAAAGACCTAGACATGACTATTCCACCAGAAATTCTACTTTTGACATCTATTTACCGATCCCGTCCAGTGAGTTAATAAAGAAATCTATATTATATTCTGCAAAAAAACTATACAACCATCTCCCTCTACAACTTAAATCTGCAACATCTTTCCCCAAGTTCCGTAAAATGACTAAAGCCTATTTATCTGAAAGACCATATTATTCAATAGCAGAGTTTCTTAACCAATAACTAAGAAATTACAGTATTGTTATGTATAAGTAGAATCTTAATCTATATTTGAGTGTCATATGCAGCAGCATAACTTATTAAATCACTTATTAAATTTCTTAAGGTAGATTACGCAATTTGCAATTTTTTTAAATTTTGCAATAGATTGTTACTGATTTTTATTTGACTTTATTATGTTTTATTTATATTGACGATTTGTATAATTTTAGTAAATTGTATTTGTTATTGTTTTTATTTATGATTCTTGTAAGCTTTGTCTATAAAATTGTTAAATTTTTCATGACAATAAAGCATAAAAAAAAAATTATAAAGCGTTTTTATGAAGCACATTTGTTCAGAATACACTGTAACTATAATCGAACGAAGGTGATATTTTGGCATAAATTGGTAACATTTATTTGACAGTTGCGGTGATGACACTTCATATTTGTTTACATTCTTTACTATAAGTATTTGTTTCATTATATTTACTGTTTTTATTATGTACTTTAACGTAAGATTATAACTTAATTATTGTTTTCTATTTCTAAAGTTTTTATTTATTTACATTGAATATTAATTTGTTTTGCTGTATAATCCACTTCCGCAAAAATCGTGTGATATATATGATTTAAAATAAATTCAAGAATTTTTTGTAATTGGGCAACAATGTCAACTTAGATCTCTAACGTAGATAATGACGTGCAACGGTAAGTAAATTAGACGGACTGTACATAATGCTCTATTCCACGCAGCTATCCTTGCTAAGACCTCTTTTTATAATGTGATTGCCATCTGTGATTACCGTTCCTAGATATTTAAATTCTTTTACTACTTCGAAGTTGTGGTCATTAATAGTTATGTTCTGATCTCTGATCTTAGATTTTTGGATACTAGCATGTATTTCGTGTTCTCTTCATTTATTCGAAGGCCCAGACTACCTGTTTCTTCCTCAAGTTGTGAAAACACCTCTCTCACGTCCATTGTAGAATTATTGACTGCACCTATATCATCAGCAAAGGCCAACAATAGTTTTGCAACAGTGATAAGGGGTTTCCTTGGCCAAGTCCTGATGTTACCACATCATGTACTCTCTATTCGGTAGGGATACACCGGTCACGGATTAATAAAGAAACAAACGAATCGGCAGGTCGATTGTAATATTTTAGGTATACCAGTAACATAAGCGTAGATCTCGGGTGCGTAGAGGGCCAATATCTATTTAATTATTGAATTTTTAGTAATTTTTTGATTAAAATTTAATAAACAGGATAATTTAAGGAAAAATAATAAGATAAATAATAAAATACAATGCACCCTTGTTAGAAATACCTTTCTTAGCAAAAACTTAATACTAACTTAGGAGTAAGATTATGCAAAACACCTGACTAGAACATTTTCCCGAGCAGATGCGAAGAGACTTCCTTGACTAAAAGAACAATTAGGATTTACCCGCAAGTAATATTTTAAATACGAAAAAATATATAGATTAGTGCCGATTCGATATGCGGTCTACCATCCAATATGCGGTCTACCGCAGAGTAACTAATTCGTTATGTGGTCTATCACAGAGTAGTTATTTCGATATGCGGCCACCACTAAATAATGTTAATGCATTCAGTAAATTTTGCAACTACTCGTATATACAGTATGGTGCAAATGAAAGGAATAAATTCTTTATTTCGTAAACCGATGACATTAGGGAAAATCCCGAAACAGGTCGATTTTTGTTTTTAAATTATGATATTTTGAATGAAGTAAAAGACAGACGTACTCTCAATCATTTATTGTAATTGTATAATCCGACGACCGGTTTCGCTCTCTAAAGTATGCAGAGCATCTTCAGGTCAACGGTTACAAGTAACTAAATGATTCGGTTACAAGGAGGTACTACCTCAGTATTCATTAACATGATATATCTGCTTAAGTTATGCTAACGGGATATGGTGGAATAGACGGAGAATGTTGCAAAAGTAAACAAGTTTATGGAATTTGGGAATTTTTGAGGGTGAAGAGATAGTTGGTGAAAGACAACCAACAAATCTGTACCGGTTTTAAAGATTTTTATTTCTATTTATTAAAAGATTTTTGTTTTTATTTATATTTATTAAAGACTTCTATTTATTAGTGTATGTGTTAGTGTAAGACTAACAACGTTTGGATCAAAACGGGTCGATATCTAATATGTATGTTAGATGTGGACGTGCAGCTGTAACCTAAATTGTTAAAGTCAATACTCCTTGATGTTTTAATGAGAGGAGTAGTGGTCGTAAAAAGAATGAAAAATCGGAAAGCTTAAAAATTGTAGCTAAAAGGGTATATTAGCAGTCATATAGTAGTAACAGTAATAAATGTGAATTGATAGACAACAATGTAGGTACATGAAATTGAGATATAAATTAAAGGGTGAGAATTAGAGTAGAAAAGAAAAGAAAGGAAGGGATTAAAATTCAGTTGAAAGTAATTGATTGTAAATTGAGACTATGTATTATTGATATAAGCAGTGAAGAAACATTAATAAACTATTGAAACAGATAAAAGAAAGGAATAGTAATAAAATATATTTTGGGGGTATACCTACATTGTGTTTTAAAATCTGTCAATAAACCCATTCAACATATGATATTTTGGCATATATATCATACTAGTGTCGTCATCCATCTGGGGGTGATGACGTAATCGATGATTTTTTTAAATGAGAATAGGGGTCGAGTGCTAGCACATTTGAAAGGTCATTAAATTCACTATTTAGGCATATAAACATTTACACAATTATTTGTACAGGGCGTGCAAAAAAATTTTTAATGAAATTATTTGACAAAAAAGAAGAATGTATGTAGTTTATTTAATTCAAAATACATTTTACTGTTGCACAGAAACAGAAAAAATGTTTATTTCAAAAATAAACATTGCTTTTCGATTAAATTCAATGTTCAAGCCAGCTCCCGCCAGCCACCTGTTTCTTAGGAAGTTTGAACATTTAATTTAAGCGAAAAACAATGTTAATTTGTGATATAAACATTTTTTTACTGATTTCTAACAGCAATAAAATGTATTTTAAATTAAATAAATTATATAGATTCTTCTTTTTTTGTCAAATAATTTAAATTAAAAAAATTTTTTGGGCGCCCTGTATAAACAATTATGTAAATGTTTATATTAATAAATAGAGAATTGAATGATCTTCCAAATGAGCTAGCACACGACCCCTATTCTCATTTAAAAAAATCATCGATTACTTCATCACGCCCATATGGATGACGTTACTAGTATGACATTTATGGCAAAATATCATAATTTAAAAATAAAAATCGACCTGTTTCAGGATTTTTCCTTAAAGTCGCCGGTTTACGAAATAACGAATTTATTCCTTTCATTTGCACCATACTGTATAGTATCAAAATAAAGCTCATTTTTTGACCTAGGTATTTTAATTACGGTACTGTCTTGGCATTTTAATTATTCAAGTGAAAGTACTTAATTACCCAAATAGGTGCAAAACCAAATTAGAGAAAGTATGACAAACTAATGCAATTTTAATAGGTAATTTAACTAAATGGGTCGACAAACAAATCAGGAATGCTATAAGAAACTATAAGGACATTTGTTATCTTCCAGTTGAATTTATTCTGTCGAATTGGTAACGTCTTATATTGTTAATTTTGTGAGAATCTGTTCGTGCTGTTTAACCGAAAATGCCAAGACGTGTTTTAGATGTAGATACTCTAATTTGTAACCTACATAAGTACTTTATTGCGGAAAAAAACAATGGTGGTCCTTTAAAATCGGTAACGTCTGTACAACAACGCGTGTGCGATGCTTTAGAAATTAGCGAATCAAAATTAAGATCTACAATTAAAAACGAGAATAGTGAAGTGCCGGAAAACGATCACCACCATACTCGCCTGTTATTAAAAACGAACAATATGTTAGAAGGACGAAAATTTCAAATTCGTAATATCATATATCAAATGCGTGCAAATAAGGAACATGTGACTTTAGGTACAATTTTACTTAAGTTAAAAGAGAGGAAATTTGGTGACATCGGCAGAACAACTTTATGGCAAGTCCTACATAACATAGGATTCAAATTTAAAAAAGAGGATAACAGAAAAGCGCTTTGTGAAAGAAGTTCTGTTGTACACAAGAGAATTGAGTTTCTGAGAAAATAAATATAACATATTTAAAGAAGAAGGGTCAACTTTTGTATATTTAGACGAAACATGGATATTTTCTAAGGGTGCTACCAAGAGAATATGGCAAGATGACAACATAAAATCGATCAAGCATGCTAGTGGAGAAGGGAAGCGACATATAATTCTGCACGCGGGAGGGAAGACAGGCTTTATAGAAGGTGCTGATTTAATATTTTCGTCTACATCAAAAAACAGTGACTATCGTGACAATATGAACACGGAAATGTTTGTGAAATGGTTGCGTGAAAAACTTCTTCCCAGGATTAAGTGAGCCCAGCGTAATTATTTTAGACAATGCGCCTTATCATTCAGAAATACTAAACAAAAGTCCAACAAATTCGTGGAATGTAGATAAGATTAAAGAATGGCTAACAAATGAACGCATATCTATTCCACAGCATATATTAAAGTCTGAGTTGTTACGTTTGGCAAAAGAACATGCAAAACCAAAAATCTTTGTGGTGGATCAGGTTACTGAAAGTTAAGGGCATCAAGTTTTACGTCTTCCACCATACCACTGCCAGTTTAATCCCATCGAATATATATGGGGAATAGCAAAATAATATTACGACAACCATATTGGGCCTAATGGGTATACAGACGAAGCGGTTTGGGAAACTTGGCGAGAAGCACTTTCAATTGCAACTCCAGAAGTATGGCGGAACTGTATATACAAGTGCGAAAAATTAATTGAGGATTGGTGGATTCGTGAAAATAAAATTAACGAAATAAGCCCAATCATAATAACAATTAACGGTGACGACAGCGATGATGATGACAGCGATGGCGATGATAGTGTGAACAATAACGACTAAATCATTTTAGTAAAAAAAATTGGTACGTATATTGACTTAATAATATTTAGCATTTTACTTAAATATTTGATGTTTACATAATGCCCTGCTGTAGGATTTCCGGATCCTTTTCAAGGCGTGATTTGTTTGAAATCGAAACTATTTGTAGATATTGTAGGTACATACGTAATATTATAATATTGTTTTTAATAATTTTTATTTTCGGGAAAAATACCCCATTATACATATAAACTATAAAATATACATGACTAACATAGAAAACATGCGATCTGATAAAAGAATAAAACAAGCTCAAATTAGTTTACAATGTCATATAAACGCTTTTTACACGCGTCAATTGACTTTAATTTAAAAACATCCAACGTCAATATATCACTTAAATTGATTGTGACTTTATAGAAAACCATTTTAGAGATTAAATTAAAACATCAACAATACAGCAACGTTTAGCCTTCTACCTTTTATAAGTTATAATTTGTTTTATTTTTATTATATTGATATTCATGCAACAATTAATATTAGGTATATTGATTTTTGGCTACGGATAATGAACTGTTATAAAGAATCACGAAATTATGTCGTTTAGGCTTCTGAGGCTATAAAAAATTTAAAATTTAAACCTAAAATTTAAAATTATTTGATTTATATAAGAACCTCCTCAAATAAAAAATTACTGCGCCCATGTGTAAATAGTTAAACTACAGCGGACCAGTAAATTCGTTCATTTCTTTCTTAATCCATGACCGGTGTAAGTCTACCGAATAGACTTTAATGTTGTAATTTTGTTGTCAGATGTTGTCTTTTATATTTGTTGCCACATTTTGAAACAAAAATTAAAAGTAATTCAGGGACATTTATTGAGAGCCACAAATAATCCTTCAAAGAGCCACCCCTGGATTAGACCCTTAGTAGCCTATGGTGGTGAAACCTGAGTAACGACGAAAAAATGAAGCCCAATAGTGCAAATATTATTAAGAATTGCACATTTAATGATACAAGCATATAATTTGGTCCACATATACTGCACATATAGAGGTTCAAATTTAGATATGAGGCCATCTCAGATTTTGCCTTTTACAAAAATGGCGGTCATTCAAAATGGGCGACTATACATATGTGACTAATAGCACGATATCTTTTGAATAGAAAGTCCGATTTTAACCAAATTTGGTATATAGGTTCTTTTTGTGATTTACAAGATCGTTGTCGTGAACTGGAAGAATCGGTTTACTAGAAGTTGTGTTTTCCTGGTTTTTTATGTAAAACTATTTTATATTATGTAAATAATTTATTTCCAATTTTTTCACCCTGTATATAGTATCTTTTCAAAATTGTAATACCACCATTGAAAGGAGCGTAAGAATATGTTTTAGGAAATATTTTGAACTTTTTAGTTATGTGAATTACCATTTAATAAATGCATATCGTATCTGCACATGATGCAAATATGATGTGTGGCAGATGCGTGCAAATATAAGAATTATTGTGAATTTAATAGGAGAAGCATATAATTTGGACCACATATACTACACATACAAAAGTTTAAATTTAGATATGAGACCATCTCAGATTTTGCCTTTTACAAAAATGGCGAGCATTCAAAATGGTGGCTATACATATGTGACTAATAGCACGATAACTTTTGAACGAAAAGTCCGATTTCAGCCAAATTTGGCATCCAGGTTCTTTTTTTTATGGATAAGATTGAAGTCCTGAACCGGAAGAATCGGTTTACCAGAAGTTGTGTTTTTACTATTTCTTATGTAAAAATATGTTGGTTTTTTTTTCAATTTTTTCACCCTGTATATATTAATTTTTCAAAAAGATAATACCGCCATTGAAAAGAGTGTAAAAATATTTTTTAGGAAAGATTTTGAAATTTTTAATTATGTTAATTACCATTTAATAAATGCATAACGTATCTTCACATGTACCTATTACCTATGTGCGGCAGATTCATTTTGAATGCCCGCCATTTTTGTAAAAAAAAACAAAATCTGAGATGGCCTCATATCTAAATTTGAATCTTTGTGTGTGTAGTGTGTGTGGTCCAAATTATATGATTTTATCATTAAATGCACAATAATTCTTATATTATTTGCACGAATCGGCCGCACATGGGTGAATAGGTGCATGTGAAAATACGTTATGCATTTATTAATTGGTAATTAACATAACTAAAGAGTTCAAAATATTTCCTAAAAAATATTTTTACGCCCTTTTTAACGTCGGTATTAACTTTTTGGAAAAATTAATATATACAGGGTGAAAGAATTGGTAAAAAACAACATGCTTTTAAATAAAAATCGGTAAAAAACAACTTCTGGTAAATCGATTCTTCCGGTTCAAGACCTTGATCTTACACATCAAAAGAAGAACATATATACCAAATTTTGGTAAAATCGGAAATTTCGTTCAAAAGTTATCGTGCTATTAGTCACATATGTATAGTCGCCATTTTGAAAGCCCGCCATTTTTGTAAAAGGTAGAATCTGAAATGGCCTTATATCTTAATTTGAACCTTGATGTGCTTAGTACATGTGGTCCAAATTATATGCTTCTACCATTAAATGTACAATATTTCTTATAATATTTGCACGAATCTGCCACACATAGGTACATGTGAAGATACGTTATTCATTTATTAAATGGTAATTAACATAACTAAAAAGATCAAAATATTTTCTACAAAATATTTTTACGCTCTTTTCAATTGCGGTATTACCTTTTTGAAAAATTAATATATACAGAGGGAAAAAATTTAAAAAAAACATATTTTTACATAAACAATCAGTAAAAACACAACTTCTGGTAAACCGATTCTTCTGGTTCGCCACATCCATCTTATAAATCAAAGAGAACCTATATACCAAATTTGGTTGAAATCAGGCTTTTCGTTCAAAAGTTATGATACTATCAAACACATATGTATAGCCGCCATTTTGAATGCCCGCCATTTTTGTAAAAGGCAAAATCTGAAATGGCCACATATCTAAATTTAAACCTTTATATGTGGTCCAAATTATATGCTTGTATCATTAAATGTGCAATTGTTTCACATATCAGCCGCACTACAACAGGACATTCGAGAGAAAGATACTGAAAAAAAAAAAAAAACGATTGGGCTCGGTACAAGAGGAAGATGGCACATGGATAATCAGGAGAAACGACGAGGTTAATGAATTTAATGAATATTGTAAGATTTGTGAAAAGTCAAAGACTGTCATAGCTGGGACATGTCCAGAGACAAGAAGATACAAAAACAACAAAGAAAGTATTACAATGGAAGCCGGTAGGAAGGCGAAAAACAGGAAGGCCAAGAACGAGATGGTTGCATGAGGTGGAAGATGACCTAAAAACCATGAATATAAGACAATCGACGAGAAGGCCACAAAAAAAATCTGAATGGAAGGACATAGCCGTACAGGCAAAGGCCCATCCAGAGTAATGATGCCAAAAGAAGAAAAAGAATGAAGACTTTAATGTAAGTAAGAATATTAAACATCGCTTATTACCATAAGTTAAGCGAATATTTGAAGCAAGGGTCAAAATTATATCAGCGAAAAAAGTCCAAGGATCTGTCTAAGTATATTATTGTTTTAAAATTTATCCATGGAGCACCAAATGAGACATTTTTAATAAAGTTACATTAATATTTGGTATTTGGTCTATGGAGACGAAAAGAACTGGTGAATATGCTAATAACTCACACAGAAGACAGAAAATCAGTTTTTGTGGTAAATCAATCAAAGAGACAAAAACGACAGAAGACCCGTTTTTACCATTATTGACAAAGACAAAATTAATAATAAAAAAAAGTCTCTGCATCCGTTATGGCTTGCAAATTGTAGAAGCCTCGGAGGTGTTACCAGAGAAGGTTCCCATTGTTTTCAGTCTGGTAGGATGATGAATGACATTTTTGGATGTTGTTTTATGTGCTATTAGATTGAAAACTTAGTTTTTTGATAGCAGTTGCCGCTAGGGCATCCCTGCCATTTCGTTCCTTGCGATCCGTGACTGCACGCCGGGGTTTGTCCTGAAAGAGTTGGGTAGTTGAGTAGCTGGGTCAGAGAGAGCAGCATATGTGCCTCCTGATGAGAGACTAATAAGTTTCGAAACTGGTAGAGGTGCTTGCTGCACTCTCCGATTGAACTGGAATAATGATGCGGCTGTAGTTTCGTGTTGCAACGAAATTGAAAATGGTTATTCATTTTTGACAAAATTAATAGTTTGAAGCTAATAAGAGATTGCATGTCTTTAAGGTCATGTAGTTGTTCAGAAAAAAAATTCAGACCTATAGACAAGTACAACCAGTTGGAAAAATATCAAAATATCAGCAGGGTTTAAGCAATCCTGACAAGTATGCAGGTAACTGTTGCATCAAAAATTCTCCTGGCAGATGCTGAAGCCAGTATGATAATATTGAAGCAGCATGGTGGATGGAAGAGTATGTCAGTTGCTGAAGGTGTATACAGGATAGTATATCTTCAAAAAATCAGATTTCAGGGATGCTGGCAGACATACCTTCTGGATCTGTTTTTTCCTGACATAAACTTGATATTTAGACAATGAAACATGAATCAACATTTGCTGCTGAAAATCTATCACTGAATCTTTCCAGAGTTGCCAGTTTTATGTGAATTCCATTAAATAATGTTATGTAGTTACAACAATTTAATTAATATTTTTCAACTTTAATAATAAATGTTAGAATTAAGTTATCAATTTTTTTTTGTCTTTATATCTGTGCAGACCATAAAGTACACTTTATGCCCATATGGGTTGGCACAGCTATGTAGTTGGTAACAAAGCAATGAAAACACAATAATAAATTAAATAATGAGCTTGTTAGTCCTATCACACTATCAGACATACCTTATTGAACTACTTTTAAATATATTACATTATAAAACTTACTTATGGGCAGTGTGTAAATCATCCTTTAACTCATACAAAAATCCCATCTTGAACTGATGTCTAACAAATAAAAACTGATGATTGGTTTTACTCAGATGCTCTTTATGAGATTTAACATTTTTGGCTTCATTGTGATAATACATTTGTGCGAATTCATAAAATGCATTCTCTAATCGCACAGCATAACCTTGTAAATGATCTCCATGTGGCAAGACAAAAAGGGATTGTGAGCTTAAGTCACAACTGCTACATAATGCAGCTGCACGTTCTGCTGCTAGGGCATCTTCACCTGGAGGTAGAGGTGGGGAGTTTTGTATAAGAACAATTGTCAAACGAGTATTACGACCTTCTAATGCTGCCCTATAATGAAAGCAAAGTTAAAATACCCAAATAAACATATCAAAAAATGTCTAAGGAACACAAAGTTTTTTTCTCATATACATTAATTTTGCTTGGATTTTAAAACAGTGATATATCGTTATAATGCCTGATTAGTCAACAATCAATTCATCTTAATTTCAGTGTAATGTGTAATATGACTTCTGTATATAAAATTATTAAACAAAAGTCAAGAAATGCGCTAATTTAATGTATATTTTTAATATCATAAAAGTCAAATATAAAACATAAAATCTAACAATAAATGTGTTTTAATAATCTGTATTTCCTCCAAGAGCTTGACACCGCCATTGACACTTCCACTAAAGCTTGACACTGCCTTGGCATGCTTAAAATTAAATTATCAATTTTGTTTTGAGGAAATAAAATCCATTCCTGTGTAAAAAGTTCTTTAAGACCTTATTTAGTATGAACACTGTGCAGATGAGAATCAATCCGTCTCTGAAGTATATCCCATACCTAACGTAACACAATCCAAGACCTGCAGTAATAAGTATACCGTATTTGATTAATTTTTACCATATTCTCCGGCTAACCCGGATTGGCAAAGGTCCCGATTAATCCGACCTATAGAGGTTCCACTGTAATGATGACATCCAACCTCCGATTGGGAGATAGCACTTGAAGAAGAAGTGGTGGCAAATGAAAGGATACGATAAATATATTGATATTGATTCAAAGTGCCTTCTACAAAACGGTAACACAGGGACAGTTTAATTATTCCAGCCCACATCATCATTTCTAGACCAATATATGAACCAGGTAGAGACAAAATCTAGCCTCATCTGTAAATAACACAGATCTCCATTCTTGTAAACCCCAATGAACATCTTATTCTTCCCACCTTAATCTGAGTCTATGATTTCCATGAAGTAACATAGGAACCTTTAATAGACATCTGGCATGCAAACTAGCTTCATGTAATCTATTCCTCAAAGTTTGATCACATACAGTAATGTCATGAGTATTTTCTAAGGCCCACAGTGTTTATGTGCAGTTACATGGACATTGTGATGAGCTAATCATATCACATATAGATTTTGTTAAGGAGTAGGTACAGTTGAACCTGCCTATTAGAATACAGGTTATAGAAATATCCCATATACTTGTGTAAGGAATAGAAATTTGAGGTCCCGAAACGTTTCTTCTAGCCACCAATGATCAACTATTATAATATCCAGGTTACAGAAATAGTTTTGCTTGCTACGAAGGCTCTTCCAATAAGCAGGTTTGACTATAGTTGCCCATTGATAACCTTCATGTCTTTCAGTAACATTATCAAATTGTTCAAATAGATGCTACAATCGTGAAATCACGCTCTGAGACACATCAAATGGTGTGCAACATCAGCTTGTGGAAGACCAGCTTCAATCATATTCACAGGATTTACCATTTGAACATAATGTTAAATATAGATGCTCCATGACTATTGTTAAGTTTAAAAATGTAGTTTATTAGAAATTTTTAAATAAATACAGACTATTCTTAAAACCAGAAGCACTTTTTCTTTTCCTTTTGACACAATTAATCATATGAATTTGAGGCGATGTGCCTTTTACCTTTACCTTTCTCAAAAAATATGAGCTTGACCAGGACTGTGTGTGTGAGAAGATGGTTACCAAAAAGAACCACCTATATAGCTCTTTTAAGGTAGGAGTTCCTGAGATAAACAATGATGCCATAATGTCATCTGATTTATGGCCACTGGGAACTAACATAAACCATTTTCTCCATGTTCAACGCCCTCGATCCTCAGTGAATCCGCTGAAGAAAACCGTGGTGCAGTAAATGTTCCTGTACATAATAATAATAATAAAGGTATTTTAGGAAATTTTAAGAAAGCACAAAAAACTATTTTACACTGTAATATACAATGTTTGCGTACCTCCTTCTTAGATCTGGAGGTCCTCCTCAATGAAGTATCAGCAGATTGCTTATGTATAAATGAACACTGGCTAGTATCTGAGGAACTATTTTCAATTAAAATTAAGAACTACAGAATGATTTCTGGCTTTGCAAGGACTGTGGGCTCTCATGGGGGTGTAAGTATATATATTAAAGAAACCTTTGATTCTGTTTCATTAAATCTTGAAAGTTTGTCTCTTGAAAAACATTGTGAAATAACAGGTGTACATTTGGTAAAATTTGATATTCAACTTGTCACTGTGTATCGTACCCCAGATGGTGATTTAAATCAATTCTTCAATACAATGTCAAAAGTTTTCAAAAAGTTAAATACAAATAAACCTCTTATTATAACAGGGGATTTCAATGTGCACTTCAATGAAAGGGATATTGCAGCCCTGGATCTGTGCAATTTCTTTAGATCCTATAACCTCAAAAAATCAATAAAATTTAACACCCGTTATAATAGATGTCTTGATAACATATTTACAAATATTAATAGTACCATGTTGCAATCCGAAGCTGTTGATCTTTCACACACTTCAGACCACAAAGGCATATTGTTTAAATGTGAAGTGTCCCAAACTACTTCTAAATCTAGAATAAGCTACAGGCCCATTACAGAGATGGGACTGGCCTCTTTAAATAACAATCTTTGCTTACAAAATTTTGAATTTATTGATAATGAATGTATTGATGTGGACTCAAGGTTTAAAATGTTTATCGATATTTTAACGCAGGCAATAAATCTGTCTTTTCCTGAAAAATCTAGGCTTGTTGAGCAAGGTAAACAATGTAAAAAAAATTCTTGGTTTAATGATGATTTGAAACTTATGAGGGAGAAACTACAATTTTTGACATCTTTAAATAAAAGTGACCCCGTTTTAGTGACAAAGAAAACACTCTCAGAATATAGGAAAAAATACAGACATGCTATACATAAGGCAAAGATTAAATCTAATGATGATTTTATATTAAACTCTAACAACCGTCAACAGGCTATGTGGTCCCTAATAAACTCAAGATGTAAGAATTTACCAATAAAAAATTCATCACTCAATGCAAATAGTTTTAATGATTTCTTCTGTGGTATTGCTGAAAATGTAATAAATACACTTAATCATACTGACCAATCATTCAATACATACCTTAGTTTTATACCACATGCTCCTTCATTCGCCTCTAATCATTGCTCCTTCAGATTTGAGCCAACAAATTTGGAGGAAGTTGTAAAAGCAATTGAAGAATTAAAAAATAGCCAGAGCAAGGACCCGGATGGAATGAACACAAAAATAATCAAGGCAATTAAACACAACATTAGCTTACCTTTAACTAAACTAATAAACTACTCAATTTCATCCTGCATTTTTCCTTCAGTGTTTAAAACTGCGAAAGTCATACCTCTCTTTAAACGTAAAGGTTCGGCTGATGATCATAATAACTTTCGTCCAATTTCTCTTTTGCCAATTCTTTCCAAAGTGTTTGAGAGAATCCTAAAGAAGCAGATCAATGACTATTTTGAATCTAATCGGCTTTTTGCAGTGCAGCAATTTGGATTTAGAAAAAACAAAACAACAACACTTGCTATCGATCATTTTACAGGCAGTATTTTGGAAGGATTTGAAAACTTTCTTGATACCCTTGCCTCGTTCCTTGATCTTACTAAAGCTTTTGATTGTGTCACTCATAGTATTCTTCTTAAAAAATTACATGCCTATAATTTTCATCCTATGTCTATTCAATTGATTGAGTCTTATCTATCAGATAGATTTCAATATGTGTTTTTTAACCAGCTCAAATCTGATAAAAAACCTTTGATGTATGGAGTGCCTCAAGGGTCAGTTCTAGGTCCAATATTATTTCTCATTTATATAAATGACTTGGGATTTTCACAAGAGGGCCCGGTAAGCACAGTCCTATTTGCTGATGATACTACATGCTATCAAAGTTACCACCCTTCCCAAATCAGTGATATTGATCTTGAGACCACAGAGAGCAATTTGTTCCAATGGTTTTTGGCAAATCGTCTCTCTCTCAATAACTCAAAATCACAAACAGTGAACTTTACCCTAAGACATAACACCATTACACATCCCATTTTAACAGATTGTTCACAGGAAGCTAAATTTCTTGGTGTTTATCTTGATCAGGGACTCACTTGGGAACGGCACATACTGAAACTTTCCCAAAAGCTCTCAAGCCAACTCTTTTTATTTAGAAACCTATCTAAGGTTACCTCCCTTCAAACCCTTCTTACATCATATCACAGCAACTTTCACTCACGACTAACTTACGCAATCCTTTCCTGGGGACACTCTTGCCATATAGATAAGGTGTTTGGTCAGCAGAGAAAGTGTATTCGCATAATCACAGGTCAGGGTTATCGGGACGATTGTAGGCAGTCTTTCAGAAACCTGAGGATTCTCACACTACCTTCTGTGTACATTATGCAGTGCCTGTTGTATGTTCATCAAAATGTAGATCTGTATAAAACACAACAGCATACTTATCAGACTAGAAATCATGATGCCCTTGTACCAGACTTCAGTCGACTTGAGAGGACCAGAAATGGAACCAGATACCTAGCATTGAAATTTTATAACTGTATACCAATATCTATTAAAAGTCTTGATTTTAACCAATTTAAGAGACAAATTAAAAATTATCTTCTGATGGGTGCTTTCTACTCATTTGAGGAGTACTTCAGATCTAAATTTTGTTTTGTCCTGTAATTTAATTAGTGTTTAGTTTTTAAATTTTAGTAATAGGTTTTTTTTTTACTGAAGTACTGTCAACTTTTAATGTAATTTTAGACAATTTTAATTATTGCTGACCTGTAAAAGTACATTTGTACATTATTACCAATAAATACTCTACTCTACTCTCTACTCTACCTTAATAAAACAGAGCAATTCTGGACCTGGGAGGTAAACTAGACTATACCTGTTCAAGCAACTGTGTTTAGCAAGTGTTTGCAACAAAGTTTAGAGCACTTAGTAGGTATGTTAGTAAAAATCTGATATATCCCATAATTGGTTGAAAGACAATATGACCATATTTTAATGATAATATACAGTAGAACCCCGATTATCCGTGTGCGGATTATCCGGGCTGCGGATTATCCGTGCTATGATTTTCTATTACTCAAATTGCATTTTTGAGGTTTTATCAAAGAAGCGTGACCATAAATCACTCGACTTAAACCCTATACGCCGAGAAGGAGACTCATAATGAAAGATTTATTTTTTCTGTTATCCATTTATTGTAGGTACATATGTATGTATATACGAACATATGTATTATATTATATGAGAAATAAATGTTTGGATTATCCATGCATTTCAATTATCCGTGTCAACGTCCGGTCCCGAGGAGCACAGATAATCGGGGTTCTACTGTATAACCAATTTGTATAATCCAACTAATAAAATAAGTGAATTAAAAGAAATTATTTAAAACATCATCATGTCGACATCCAAAGACATCCAAAGTGAAAGTTATCCTCTAACACCAAATTGTTGTAGATGGTCCACATAATGTTCAACTCGGGTTTGGGGGGAGGGGGCTTTTCCTCCTCCGTAACTCTGGAACTGTTGATTTTATAACAATTATGTGTACAACCTTTTTTGTTTTAAATTTTATGTAGTAGAATATTTTTGTACAGAACATTGTTTACGCTAAACCGCATAGTTTTAGAAATATTGATGAAAAACTTAAAAAAAATACTAATTTACTGACTTCTCCCCCATTTCCCCCCAAACGGATGCTCAAAATGGTGTAACATTTTACCGAACAATATGTGGACCATATAGAACAATTTGGTGTTAGAGGAAAACTTTTACTTTGGATGTCTGGGTTAGGCCTCTTTTGGACCAATTATAAATATTATACTACCTCGGTAACTTTGGAACCGTTCATTTTAGAAGGATTATGCATAGAGCCTTTTTTATTTCAAATTTAATGTATAACATTTTTGTATGGAAGATTGTTCATGCTAAAGCACATGGTTTTAGAAATATTGACGAAAAATGTAAAAAACTATGAATTTACCAATTTCTCCTCCCCAAACCCGACGCTCAAAATGGTGTGACTTTTTCTGAACATTATGTGGACCATATAGAACAATTTGGTGTTGGAGGATAACTTTCACTTTGGATGTCTGGGTTTGGGTCTAGTTATACCATACTAATAGTTTAATTTACCTCTGAGGTCCAGAACTGAGAGAATAACTTCCATGGCATACCTTGAGTTGTAGAGGATGATTTTCAAATACATTAACAAAAAACTGTTAAGGTTTTTATTGAAAAAAGTGGAATAATAGTTGTGTTTCTTAGACACTTTCGATGTTTGTATTACTGCAAGCAATATACTCACCTCATGGATTGTACCCTTGATGCACATTCTATCATTCGTTCGCTCCATTGCGGATCATTCCAATCTAAGTCATAAAAGATCACAATAACGGCAGGCACCTCATAGAGATGCTTGTTCATCCAATTTTTCTTAAGAATACCTTTTGGAATGTACCAGTCGTACGAAGTTCTTCTTGGTTTGATCACAGGGAATTCGTGAGCGTTATCAATTAATTTAAATAAAACAGGAGCCCTTTCTATCCTTCTGTTACTGCTGAAAGTCTCCCAAATGGATTTATGGACTGCATTATTAACTATATCTAGACCAGATACGCCTACTAAGGCCAAAGGTTTAACAGTAACTTCTGGAGGAAGCTCGATACTATTTTGTATAATATTGGACTGCATTTTTATTTCGATATTAAGTTAATTAATTCATAATTTTATCTTAAATAAAATGAAAATATTTAGTTGTTTAGGTAACTGTCACGACTGTCACTGTCAGTACACCCGCTGTCAGTTGTCAGCTATCTGCCGTCAGCGGGATTTGTTCTCATGGTTATGAGATGAGATGTTAGCACCTCATTGATCGAATTTCGTAAAAATAATTATACCATCCTTTTGCTCACGGTTTGTACAGCAATGATCACTAGGTTTCAGATTTTGATCACCTGTAGTTTATTTTTTATTAAGGGTTGAAAATTCAAGGACGAAAAAAAAGATGTTGGCACCTCATTGATCGAAATCTTTAAAACAAATGACTGTATTCGATAGGAAATAAGCGCTGAGCAATGATCACCTATTCTGAACATTGATCAGGCTTTTTTTTGCACTGAAAATAATTATTAAAGTTGCAATAACATTACCACGCACGCGCAGTCCATTAAAAATTTTATATCTAACAGGAGCTCTGTTCTTTATTTGAAAAATTTTCAAGGACAGTCACTCTTCGGTCCGAGTAAAATTATTCTGTCTAAATCTTGACCCGAGGGGTAGCGGCGTGTAATTTGGGTTGCCTATATAAACATCGACGAAATTTGAGTTATTTAAAACGCTGAAAAGACTAGTTAGTGATAATAAAAACCGATATTTACTGCGGTTACATGATATTTAATATTAAAATATTATTGGATGTGGTAGAATGTAGACTCTTTGTATAATTACCAATTGAACAGTGAAGCTGTTAGATCAATTTTCCGATTCAATCATTTCTACTGTTTACAGTTCTGTGTTTGTGTTTGCTTTTGAGTATGTATTTCATTTTCTTGACATCGAAAATGTTAGGTGTGGAAAGAATTAATAAGTGCGTGAAATGCGAAAAAGTGTATAAACATAAACATGATTTAAAAAGACATGTAAAAAGTTCGCATCCCGACAAATTGGATGCAATTGCCCCTTTAAAAGTGCTTAAAGGCAACGTCTATAAGTGCACACATTGTGATAAACAATTTAGATATGTCAAGTTTAAACTTTCATGTCAAAAAAGTGCACACAAATGTATCAGTTTCTGCAGAAACTAAAACATTTCATCATAAATGTTCTCTGTGTAATTATCATGCAACTTTTAAAAAGGACTTTATTAAACATTATGAAACTTCTCATATTCTCCTTTTCATGAACATTTTTCAGTGCGTCACAAATTATAGAAAAAAAGGTAAGTCCGTGATAATACACATTTATGACATTTATTCTAACGTGACATTTTAGTTAAATCTGACAGTTGTCAAATTTTATTTTCAATTTGGAATAAAACCAAATCAATTGTGTCTATTGCATTTATAAAATGGTATTTTCTTTCATTTGTATAGTCTTGTAAATTGTACAGATTATATTGATAATATTATTATTTTATTTAATAAATAATTCTTTTTGATTATGGCGCCATCTATCGACAACTAGAATAATCACCGAACTAGAATAATTACCGAAGTATTCCCAGACGTGCCTTTTTTTCTGTCACATACAATTTAATGCGTTAGAGAGAAATCGAAAAACTGTGACGCACTGAAAGATGATCATGAGAAAAAGAATAGCATTCCTATGCAATGCGATACAATAGAGTTTTCCAACCATGATGACTTTATTTCTTGGAAGAATAAAATAGAGCTTGAAACAAATGCTAGTGTAGTTTTATTGCTGAAAAAGTGAACTACATAATAGGGCTTTTCATTCACAGTCATTTGTTTCGAGCTTCTGTCATGTGTCACATAATATTAATATATCTACGTCGTACGTTATTGGTATTACCAATGATACAAACCGAAGACGTATGACGTAGATATATTAATATTATGTGACACATGACAGAAGCTCGAAACAAATGACAATCGATGAAAAGCCCTATTGCCACCGATAATAAACAGGCCATTTCGCGATTTAAGGTTATCAACACAAATTACACGCCGCTAATATTCGGGTCAGGATCTAGAATCGAGTATCAAAATTGTTGCAAGCTTTTTACTCTTCGAACGAACCGTTTTCTTACAGTGTTGCGCGATTTTGAATAAGTAATAAATTATAAGTTCTGACCCAGAAAACTCAGAATTGATTTTTACATTATAATCAAACGAAGCGGTTATAGTTAAATTTGTTGCTATCTAGAGAATGTAAAGATTATTCGTGATAATAAGAATTGTAATAGATTTCTTTGTTGTGGATATTAGGACTATTTTATTCCAAGGAGATAAGTCAGATCACACTATTGGCAACTGAGCATCTTAAAACATGTCTTATTATATGCATTGTTGTCAGGTCTAAAAGTTACTTTTTCTCTTAAAGTTTTTTATACCTACCTAATAATATTAGTATAATTATTATATTATATTATATTATATTAGATTATATTATATTATATTATATTATATAATTATATTATATTATAACAATTATACTATCATTTTTTAAAAAGGAATTTCTTTTTTAAGGAATGATAATATTATATAAAACTGGTGATTTTTTCCTTCGCCATGCGACGGGGGATACAATCAATTGCCATGTACAGTCGCTGTACTCAATTTTTTCTGGCATCCTCTAATTTTATTTGACAACCTCAACTATAAGAAAGACTGGATTGATTTCGCTAATTTTGATTTTGAAATATTTTTAGAAGTCGTGTTCTCACCATAGGTATAATAACACAATAGATTAGGCCAGGTCCGAAAAATAGCGTAACGCGGAGCAGTTCGGGTCGGTGGTCTATCTATCTCTCTTTACCGGCGCTTAGCTTTCTCTCTCTAGCATATGATGGCTGCCGCCTCTGTGTCACTCAAGGTTCATAGATAGTATGCAATAATCTACCTTGTGTGTCACTATCGTTCCATTACTCCCACCTCTTGGTAGATACGCTCACACTGGCACGACAGACAAAGATAGCTAGACCACTGTACTTAACCCGCGAGTAGTCACGCCGTTAGATAGAATCTCACATTTTATCCTTTTTCGCGATAACTTGATGAAAAATTTTGAAATTTTGAAAAAATTTCGTAAGTGCCTCGAGGAAGGGTGTAGTAATACGTAGGATTTTTTTATTTATTTATTTCTTCTTCTTCTTTTTGTGGAATTTATGGCTATGGGGACAGCCAATTAGCTTTAATCATTGTTAGAAATAATATAAAATAAAAATTTGTTGTAAATCCGTATTTAAATTCCAATTTTGAGATAGAATCTAACACGCGACTATTCACGTTACAGAAGTGAGCGCGACTACTTCCGGGTTAATATTGGCGTTACACCCAGAGATATGTCAAGAATAGATCTGGCTAGGGATATGCTAAATAATGCATCGGGGTGTAACGTCAATATCAAGTACGGTGGTCTAGCTATCTTTGTCTGTCGTGCGAGTGTGAGCGTATCTACCAAGAGGTGGGAGTAATGGAACGACAGTTAAGGCCGCGTCCCACCATCAAATAATTTGATCAAACTGGTTTGAGCAAACTGAAAGTGACAATTAGTGACGTCACATCCTGAGTGTTCATTGTGGATAATAATGAAAAATTTTAATTTTAAATAAAGTACAAACAAGTTAGACAACTCAATACACAAAATTTGATCAAACTAGACTGATAGTGAGAGCACAGATTTTTAGAATTTCAAAAAAACTGCAATTGTGACGTCACTTTGACGTACTTCCGGAGTTTGCTCAAACTGTTTGATCAAATTATTTGATGGTGAGACGCGGCCTTTACACAGAGGCGGCAGCCATCATATGCTAGAGAGAGAAAGCTAAGCGCCAGTAGATAGAGATAGATAGACCACCGACCCGAACTGCTCCGCGTTACGCTATTTTTCGGAGTTGACCAAATCTATGTGTATAATATCTTTGGTTACCCCCCGATGCCACAGTATAGGAGGCCGATGCATTGAGTAGCATATCCCTAGCCAGATCTATTGTTGACATATCTCTGGTTCTCACTATCAAATAATGAACCGTGATAGTGCGACGTCAAAAGGTCCAAAAAGTTTCCAAACAAAGTAAAGGTTTGACGTCTGTGAATTGTTTATACATGTGATTTGTGTAATCCATTTTAATTTTATTTTATTTTAACAATAATCTGCACATTTTTTCTTAAGACACAATCCTTGTTAGTCATATCCATCATATTGCTTTTAATTTTATAAATGTCCTTACACAAAATCAAGGATTTACACACTACATAGTACTTACTGCTCTTCAGGTTCTTAACCAGTCCTATATGGAAATATGGTGGGAAATATACTATGAGCATTGATTACAATCACGGGTACCCACCACCCAACACATTACCATTTTGTAAAAATTAAACATCTTACAATAAGCAATATATTCCAATTATAAAAACCAAAACAAACACCACGTGTGAATTTTTGCTTTGTTTGGAAACTTTTCAGAGTAGCCAACATTGATTTGACGTCACGACTATCAAGGCCGCGTCTCACCATCAAATAATTTGATCAAACAGTTTGAGCAAACTTGACGTACTTGAGGAAGTACGTCAAAGTGACGTCTTAATTGCAGTTTTTTTGAAATTCTAAAAATCTGTGCTCTCACTATCAGTCTAGTTTGATCAAATTTTTTGTATTGAGTTGTCTAACTTGTTTGTACTTTATTTAAAATTAAAATTTTTCATTATTATCCACAATGAACACTCAGGATGTGACGTCACTAACTGTCACTTTCAGTTTGCTCAAACCAGTTTGATCAAATTATTTGATGGTGGGACGCGGTCTTTACGGTCCACTTGATCAAACTGGTTTGAGCAAACTGAAACTTAGTGACGTCACATTCTGAGTTTTCATTGTGGATAATAAGGATAATAATGAAAAATTTTAATTTTAAATAAAGTACAAACAAGTTAGACAACTCAATAAAAAAAATTTGATCAAACTAGACTGATAGTGAAAACACAGATTTTAAAATTTTAACAAACTGCAATTGTGACGCCACTTTGACGTACTTCCGGAGTTTGCTCAAACTGTTTAATCAAATTATTTAATAGTGAGAACATGACTTAACGCTCGGTTTCATAATCAGATAAAGCTGATAAAGTGAACTTTAAATTTTAAGTTGGTACCTTTATCAATAGCTAAGGCCATGATACTATAAATAAAGGCTAAGGCTAATAAATAAATGGCTAAGGCTACGCCGAGGCCGGCGTAGCTAAGCGGTAGTGTGCTTGGCTCGCGTGCCGGTGGTCCGGAGTTCAAATCCTACCGCCGGCAAGAACAACTAGACATTTTTAAAATTTTTATAGGCCCCAGGTCGACTCAGCCTGAATAAAATGAGTACCTTGGGTAAAACCAGGGGTAATAATAGGCGGTTGAAGCGTGGCACGCTGTTGAAGGTGGTTGAAGGTGTTACCTTCCTTGTATACCGTAGGCCCTAGATATTCGCTCTGAGCGTTAACAAAGTGTCAAAACAAAATCGACCGACCTGCTCATGGTGGCGGTTTTTTGAAATTTTATCAGGACGCTTTGTGTATGTTTAAATGAGACATTTAAAAAAAATTCCTTGTCACGCTAGTGATATTATGTATTAATATAAACAGAAAATAAAAACGCACTTAATCTGATATAAATTCTTCTATTTCCAATATTGATTATCAGTTTGATTTTGTATACATAACCTCACTATCGCAGTTTATGTCAATAAATCTTTATTAACAAAAAAGAAAATATTTTTGTTGCACTATAAATTACAGTATAAATTAATAACTAATGAATTCTAACAATTGTATTCGGTTATTATCACTACAAAATAAAATATTCAAGTTTAACAAAATAATCCCATAAGACTCAATGTTAAAACGTCCTGACAAAATCTGACAGTGTGTCACGTGACTGTAAGTAGAGGGGAGACGCACGGAGCCAATAGCAGACTACCCTGCTATACTCCCAAAGCCACGTGAGCGGTATAAAACGGGAGACTATTCATATTACCTTTATCAATGCAATAATTCATATGGGTAAATGTCAACGTTAAAGTGAACTTTAGTTGATGTTTAACACTTTAAAATTGACATTTACCCATAGGGCTTTTCATCGATTGGCATTTGTTTCGAGCTTCTGTCAGATGTTGTATAATCTGTGTACAATATTAATATACACGGATTATACAACATAAGACAGAAGCTCGAAACAAATGACTGTGAATGAAAAGCCCCATATGATAAGGTTACCAACTTAAAATTTAAAGTCCACTTTAACTGATTATGAAACCGCACGTAAGGAGGAAGATCTCTATACCTACTCTATACATTGAATCTCATCAGATATCAAATGCGTTATTAGTTGTATAGAAAGTGTCTAAATAATGTGCTCCTTGTTCAAGAATATCTCTATTTTTGACAATATCGAAAATTAATATACGGAAAATATGTTTATAAATAAAAATAAGTTTAAAATATTGTTTATTTATTAGGTATAATAAAAAGTGTTTTTCAACATTTACTCTGCGATAAAGTTTAAAATTCAAAACCCTCCAATGATTGACAGACGCCTAAAAAGACTTTGGCCAGAAGCAGAAGACCAAGCTGCTAGGTCAATTCCAGAGAGTCGTCAATGGACGACACCTGCCACAAGCCAAGAATTTATAAAATATTCAGTGATGAGCGCGCTAATAACGGGCAAAATAACGTAAAAGAGAGAAAAGATAACACGTTGTGAAATAAAAAGAGATGACACTAGTAGAGATGTAAAATTATCAATAGGAAGCTATACTTAAATTTATATTACATAGTTTCTCACCTTTAGACGTCTGTGACAGGAAAATTTTATAAAATTGTGTAACAGTGGCACTTGTCATACTCCTTTCATACTAAAATTGTCTAAAGATGGTGAAGTATGTAATGTAATGTAAATTTATAGGTTCCTATCGATAGTTTAACACCTCTGCTAGTTTCAACTCTTTTTATTACACAACGTGTTATGTTTTCAATCTTTTGCGTTATCATGCGTAAGCAAGGTTTGATAATTGAATTGAGTTGAAGCTAGTTTCTATAATAAGAACATTCTTGCTGAATAGGTATACAGTATGATGAGTGCACTAAGAACAGGCAAAATAACGCAAAAGACGGAAAACATAATACGTTGAGAGGTAAAAAGAGATGACACTAGTAGAGGTGGGAAATTATCAATAGACATCTATAAATTTACATTATATTCATAGTTTCTCACCTTAAGACGTATCGGATGAGTTTGGCGACGTATAGGAGTCAAACTGTGGCAGGAAAATTTTATAAATTCTGTCATAATTTGACTCCGATACGTAGCCAAACTATCAATATAAGGTAAATTTCTAGGTTTTTATATATAATTTCCCACCTCTACTGGTTTCATATCTATTTATTTCACAACGTAATATGTTTTCCGTTATTTTGCCAGTTATTAATGTACTCATCACCGTATATTTTTACCACCAAACTCTGAACAATGTTATCTCGTTCAAATATTTTAATCTGTTTGTCCTTTGTCCAGTGTATGTTATTTGTATCGTTAATTTTAAGTAAATGTCTTCATTCTGGGAAGGTATACTTAGATCGAAAGTATGCTTGGGCAAGATAATATTAATAAATAACTATGCTCAATATTTGCATTTTATTTTTAAAAATAAAAAAATATACCTATATATAGGTGCATATTTGCCTTTAATCGGTTTAATAAATACATATATTATATATTCGATAGTTAATTTGTAAGTAAGGGGCTTATTGTTAAAATGTTAATAAATGGTGAACTTATATCTTACTTACTTACTTAGTCCTAAGCCTTTCTACCTTTAGGTGTAAGGCTGGTGGAGTTGAGTTTGGCATTGTAGTCTCCATGCTTTCCGATCTTGCGCTAGGTTTCTTGCACTTTCCAATGTCAATCCCTTCTTCTCGACTTCTTTCCTGATTTCATCTACCCACATAACTCTTGGTCTCCCTCTTTTGTTTTTCCCCTGCACTCTCGTTTCGAACACTCGTTTTGTTAGCCTCTCGTTCGACATTCTACACACGTGCCCGAACCATCTAAGTTGTCCTTCTACTATTTTTTCATTGATTGGTTCTAGTTTTAGGTTTTGTCTAATTGTTTCGTTTCGTATTTTGTCTGTCCTTTTTCTGTTTGCTATTTTCCTCAGGAACCTCATTTCCATAGCATTGACTCTGGATTTTTGTCTCCCCGTCAATGTCCATGTCTCGCTGCTATACATGATTGTTGGTCTAACTACTGATTTAACGACTGCCGTTTTTACTTTTTCCGGTATCCCTTTTTTCCCAAAAAATGTTGTTTTCATAGTGTTAAATAAGCTTCCTGTTCGTCCCATTCTCTCGTTTATTTCCATGTCTTGTTTACCATTTGATTCGATTATTACTCCTAGGTATTTAAAATATTCCACTTGCTCTAGTTGTTTCCCGTCTAATTCTATTGCGTGTGTCTTCCTCGTATTTGAAATTATCATTGTTTTTGTTTTCTCTGTATTAATTTTCATATTTATGTTTGATAGTTCTTCTTCTAGGATTTCAAGATTGTTCTGTAAGTCTTCTCTGTTTTCTGCTATCAATACCATGTCGTCTGCAAATAGTAGCTCCGATAGTTGAGTCTGTTTCATTTGCCAGTATCCTAATGTTAGTTTTCTCATTCTTCTCTTGGCTTTCTTTATCGCTTCATCCAGTACCACTGAGAATAGCAGTGGACTCAGCACGCATCCCTGTTTGACGCCTTGACTTGTAGAAAATTCTCTGGATTCCTCGTTATTGGTTCTTACTGTATTTGTATTATTTTTGTACATATCCTTTATTACTTCTATTATGTGTCTGTCGACTCCCCTTTCTGTTAGTGTCTTCCAAACGTCCTTTCTTCGGATTCTGTCAAACGCCTTTTCCAGGTCAATGAAGCACATATGTATCTCTCTATTTTTCTTGATTACCTTCTCACTTACTTGTCTTAATGTGAATATTAGGTCTTGCGTGCTTCTGTCCTTCCTGAATCCACACTGTGTGTCTTCCATAGTTGTTTCTATTTGTGTTTTTATTCTTGTCTCTAGTATTCTTGCTAATACCTTCCCAGGGATACTTGATATGGTGATACCTCTATCTACCGTATATTTTTACCACCAAACTCTGAACAATGTTATCTCGTTCAAATATTTTAATCTGTTTGTCCTTTGTCCAGTGTATGTTATTTGTATCGTTAATTTTAAGTAAATGTCTTCATTCTGGGAAGGTATACTTAGATCGAAAGTATGCTTGGGCAAGATAATATTAATAAATAACTATGCTCAATATTTGCATTTTATTTTTAAAAATAAAAAAATATACCTATATATAGGTGCATATTTGCCTTTAATCGGTTTAATAAATACATATATTATATATTCGATAGTTAATTTGTAAGTAAGGGGCTTATTGTTAAAATGTTAATAAATGGTGAACTTATATCTAATATGGAAAAAACATTAATCGAAGCGATCGAGATAAACTTCTAAATATTTACATTTATATGTAATATTTCAACCAAGTTCGTTGATTTAAATAAATATTGAAACTCAGGCAACACTGCTGATGGTAACAACAATTTGCATTAGAAGTAATTTTTTTCTCTCTCTGTTAATAGTTCTATCCCTTCTACTGGAGTATTATGAATGTACAAGTTGGCTAACTTGATAGACAGCTGATTATACAGTGTTGCCTTGTTGCCTAAGTTTCAGTATATATCGTTAAACCAATTATAATTTACTATTTTATTTGGCTATCAGCCACAATTTAAGTGTGAAATTAAAGGCTATAGCGGGATAAGATGGTAAAATCTGCACTCGGCTGGATTCTTAGTTGGGATTGGGCAATCGAAAGTACATAATTCAAAAACCCCCTAACCAAATTTTTAGCTCCCTATGTGACCACAGGTGTCCCCTATCGAAAAAAATGTGTTTTTTCGAAAAACATTTTTTTGGAGCGATCTTTTGCTTTAAAAAATGTGAAAAAAATTATGAATGTACATTATTATACCCTAAATCCCACTGATTTTTTTCAGATTTTTTGGATCAAAATTGACGCCAGAAAAAACTTTTGAAGTTTTCAAAAAATTTTTAGGTTATGTAGGTAATTTTTGGCTAGCTCCGACAAAATTTTTTTTCGTGTATTTTTTTCCGTTCTTTTGAATGCCAGGGATAGTTTTGCCATTTTCTCGCCGGAAATTACTCAAAATTCGAAAAAACCCATTTTTTTGGTTACCCCCCTCATATTTTTAGTGTTTACTGAGCGATCTTTTCTTTAAAAAATCTGAAAAAAATTATGAACATACATTGATGCCCAAAAATATACTATATTTTTTTTCAGATTTTTTGGATCAAAATTGAAAAATTTTGAATTTTTCAAAAAATTTTTAGGTTATGTAGGTAATTTTTGGCGAGCGCCGACATAATTTTTTTTAGTGTATTTTTTTCCATTCTTTTGAATGGCTGGGATAGTTTTGCCATTTTCTCGCCGGAAATTGCTTAAAATTCGAAAAAACCCATTTTTTGGTTCCCCCCTCATATTTTTAGTGTTTACTGACCGATCTTTCCTTTAAAAAATCTGAAAAAAATTATGAACATACATTGATGCCCAAAAATATACTGGTTTTTTTTTCAGATTTTTTGGATCAAAATTGAAAAATTTTGAATTTTTCAAAAATTTTTTAGGTTATGTAGGTAATTTTTGGCTAGGTCCGACATAATTTTTTTTAGTGTATATTTTTCCGTTCTTTTGAATTGCTGGGATAGTTTTGCCATTTTCTCGCCGGAAATTGCTCAAAATTCGAAAAAAACCCATTTTTTTGGTTCCCCCCTCATATTTTTAGTGTTTACTGAGCGATCTGTTCTTTAAAAAATCTGAAAAAAAAAATTATGAACATACATTGATGGATAAAAACATACTGTTTTTTTTTTATCAGATTTTTTATATCAAAATTGAGGCTAGAAAAAATTATTGAATTTCTCAAAAAAATTTTAGGTTATGTAGGTAATTTTTGCCTACCTCCGACATAATTTTTTTTAGTGTATTTTTTTCCGTTCTTTTGAATGGCATGGATAGTTTTGCCATTTTCTCGCCGGAAATTACTCAAAATTCGAAAAAAAACCCATTTTTTGGTTACCCCCCACATTTTTTAGTGTTTACTGAGCGATCTTATCTTTAAAAAATCTGAAAAAAGTTATGAACATACATTGATGCCCAAAAATATACTATTTCTTTTTCAGATTTTTTGGATCAAAATTGAAAAATTTTGAATTTTTCAAAAAATTTTTAAGTTATGTAGGTAATTTTGGCTAGGTCCGACATAATTTTTTTTAGTGTATATTTTTTCGTTCTTTTGAATGGCTGGGATAGTTTTGCCATTTTCTCGCCGGAAATTGCTCAAAATTCGAAAAAAACATATTTTTTTGGTTCCCCCCTCATATTTTTAGTGTTTACTGAGCGATCTGTTCTTTAAAAAATCTGAAAAAAAATTATGAACATACATTGATGGCCAAAAACATACTGTTTTTTTTATCAGATTTTTTGGATCAAAATTGAGGCTAGAAAAAATGATTGAATTTCTCAAAAAATTTTTAGGTTATGTAGGTAATTTTTGGCTACCTCCGACATAATTTTTTTAGTGTATTTTTTTCCGTTCTTTTGAATGGCAGGGATAGTTTTGCCATTTTCTCGCCGGAAATTGCTCGAAATTTGAAAAAACCCATTTTTTGGTTCCCCCTCATATTTTTAGTGTTTACTGACCGATCTTTCCTTTAAAAAATCTGAAAAAAAATTATGAACATACATTTATGCCCCAAAATATACTTTTTTTTTTCAGATTTTTTGGATCAAAATTGAGGCCAGAAAAAATTATTGAATTTTTCAAAAAAATTTTAGGGTATGTAGGTAATTTTTGGCTAGCTCCGATATAATTTTTTTTAGTGTATTTTTTTTTCCTTCTTTTGAATGGCTTGGATAGTTTTGCCATTTTCTCGCCGGAAATTGCTCAAAATTCGAAAAAACCCATTTTTTGGTTTTCCCCCCTCATATTTTTAGTGTTTACTGAGCGATATTTTCTTAAAATAATCTGAAAAAAATTATGAACATACATTGTTATGCCCAAAAATATACTGATTTTTTTTTAGATTTTTTGGATTAAAATTTTACTCAGGGAAATTTTTTGAATTTTTCAAAAAAAATCGTTTATGTAAGCCATTTTTGACAGACTTCGAAATAATTTGTGTATTTTTTTTCGTTCTTTTGAATAACTGGGTTAGATTTGCCATTTTCTCTCCGGGATTCCCCACAATTCGAAAAGAGCCATTTCTTTGTGTCCCCCTATGTGTACACATAAACTCAATTGCATGTCAATAAATAACGATTTTTGATGTCAATAAATAACGATTTTCCGTTATTTTGAATAGCGTGATCAGGTTTTTTGAGAAGAGAAGGTAGCCATTTTGAGAAGAGAATATGCATAAAATACGACAACTCCCTTTGTTGATATTTTTCCTATGTTTTTAGTAGACAACCTTAACCCTTAACTATAGGTACATGGCTACCTTAATTACATTATGTATAGATCAATTCATAGATATTTCTTCGTCTTAGTTGTGTTTTCCGATTTCTCAATTGAAATTACCATATTAATATTACCTTTTGCGTATTTATTAATTAAGTTAAGGTAATTGAAAGTTAATTTTTTGATACGCTAGAGTACCTACTTTAAAAAATATATCAATATTAAAAATATTTAAATATATATAGACATTATTAATGTTATTAATAAGTAATTATAAGTAATTAATAAGTAATTAATAAGTAATAAGTAATTATTAAAAACGTTTTCACAGCATGAAATATGCCATACAGTTATAGGCAAACGTTTATTTTCAACTTTATTTGATTTATTAATTTTACTTTTCAAAGGTGTAAAGTAAATAAAATTATTCGTTAAAAGTTACATTTTAAATAAGCAATCACGTTTGCACCGTAATCAAGTTATTTCCATAAAAAATGTAGCTTACTAAATAAGTATGTGAATATCTACATATTTATATTTTCAATCCATGATATACATAGAATAATAATACAATAATACTATAGGTAAGCATAAGCCAATTCGTGCTCGATTTTCCACGTGCTGCGCACTGTGCCGGCGAGAAAATGGCAAAACTATCCCAGCCATTCAAAAGAACGGAAAAATATACACTAAAAAAATTATGTCGGATCTAGCCAAAAATTACCTACATAACCTAAAAATTTTTTGAAAAATTCAAAATTTTTCAATTTTGATCCAAAAAATCTGAAAAAAAAACCAGTATATTTTTGGGCATCAATGTATGTTCATAATTTTTTTCAGATTTTTTAAAGGAAAGATCGGTCAGTAAACACTAAAAATATGAGGGGGGAACCAAAAAATGGGTTTTTTCGAATTTTGAGCAATTTCCGGCGAGAAAATGGCAAAACTATCCCAGCCATTCAAAAGAACGGAAAAAATACACTAAAAAAAATTATGTCGGCGCTTGCCAAAAATTACCTACATAACCTAAAATTTTTTTGAAAAATTCAAAATTTTTCAATTTTGATCCAAAAATCTGAAAAAAAATAGTATATTTTTGGGCATCCGTGTATGTTCATAATTTTTTTCAGATTTTTTAAAGAAAAGATCGCTCAGTAAACACTAAAAATATGAGGGGGGTAACCAAAAAAATGGGTTTTTTCGAATTTTGCGTAATTTCCGGCGAGAAAATGGCAAAACTATCCCTGCCATTCAAAAGAACGGAAAAAAATACACTAAAAAAAATTATGTCGGAGGTAGCCAACAATTACCTACATAACCTAAAAATTTTTTGAGAAATTCAATAATTTTTTCTAGCCTCAATTTTGATCCAAAAAATCTGATAAAAAAAACAGTATGTTTTTGGCCATCAATGTATGTTCATAATTTTTTTTCAGATTTTTTAAAGAACAGATCGCTCAATAAACACTAAAAATATGAGGGGGGGAACCAAAAAAATGGGTTTTTTCGAATTTTGAGCAATTTCCGGCGAGAAAATGGCAAAACTATCCCAGCCATTCAAAATAACGGAAAAATATACACTAAAAAAAATTATGTCGGACCTAGCCAAAAATTACCTACATAACCTAAAAAAATTTTGAAAAATTCAAAATTTTTCAATTTTGATCCAAAAAATCTGAAAAAAAACCAGTATATTTTTGGGCATCAATGTATGTTCATAATTTTTTTCAGATTTTTTTAAGATAAGATCGCTCAGTAAACACTAAAAAATGTGGGGGGTAACCAAAAAAATGGGTTTTTTCGAATTTTGAGTAATTTCCGGCGAGAAAATGGCAAAACTGTCCCAGCCATTCAAAAGAACGGAGAAAAATACACTAAAAAAAATTATATCGGAGCTAGCCAAAAATTACCTACATACCCTAAAATTTTTTTGAAAAATTCAATAATTTTTTCTGGCCTCAATTTTGATCCAAAAAATCTGAAAAAAAAAGTATATTTTGGGGCATAAATGTATGTTCATAATTTTTTTTCAGATTTTTTAAACGAAAGATCGGTCAGTAAACACTAAAAATATGAGGGGGAACCAAAAAATGGGTTTTTTCAAATGTCGAGCAATTTCCGGCGAGAAAATGGCAAAACTATCCCTGCCATTCAAAAGAACGGAAAAAAATACACTAAAAAAATTATGACGGAGGTAGCCAAAAATTACCTACATAACCTAAAAATTTTTTGAGAAATTCAATCATTTTTTCTAGCCTCAATTTTGATCCAAAAAATCTGATAAAAAAAACAGTATGTTTTTGGCCATCAATGTATGTTCATAATTTTTTTTCAGATTTTTTAAAGAACAGATCGGTCAGTAAACACTAAAAATATGAGGGGGTAACCAAAAAATCGGTTTTTTCGAATTTTGAGCAATTTCCGGCGAGAAAATGGCAAAACTGTCCCAGCCATTCAAAAGAACGGAGAAAAATACACTAAAAAAAATTATGTCGGCGCTCGCCAAAAATTACCTACATAACCTAAAAATTTTTTGAAAAATTCAAAATTTTTCAATTTTGATCCAAAAAATCTGAAAAAAAAATGGTATATTTTTGGGCCTCAATGTATGTTCATAATTTTTTTCAGATTTTTTAAAGAAAAGATCGCTCAGTAAACACTAAAAATATGAGGGGGGTAACCAAAAAAATGGGTTTTTTCGAATTTTGAGTAATTTCCGGCGAGAAAATGGCAAAACTATCCCTGTGATTCAAAAGAACGGAAAAAAATACACTAAAAAAATTTTGTCGGAGCTAGCCAAAAATTACCTACATAACCTAAAATTTTTTTGAAAACTTCAAAAATTTTTTCTGGCGTCAATTTTGATCCAAAAAATCTGAAAAAAATCAGTGCGATTTAGGGTATAATAATGTATATTCACAATTTTTTTCACAATTTTTAAAGCAAAAGATCGCTCCAAAAAAATGTTTTTCGAAAAAACACATTTTTTTCGATAGGTGACACCTAGGGTCACATAGGGAGCTAAAAATTTGGTTAGGGGGTTTTTGAATTATGTCCTTTCGATTGCCCAACCCCAACTAAGAATCCAGCCGAGTGCAGATTTTACCATCTTATCCCGCTATAGCCTTTATTTGGCGTTTTATCCTAAGTTGCCATAAGAAAAAGCTTCAGAACAATACAGTATAAAATTGTTTGAAATAAGTTACGTTTTTAAGTAAATATTTATAAATAATATGTAATAATTCATCTCGATGGCTTCCATTAACGTTTTATTCACTTAGTAGGTATAACTTTCAGCATTTATTAACATTGTAATAATAAGCAGCTTACTTTGAAATTAACTATTGAACTTGTTATTTGAAAATTATCAATACAATTCTGATTGAAAACAAACATATTCTGTAACAAGTTGCTTATTTTGGAAGCTAGCTTATTTTCTGGGTTGCAAATTGCAATGCAATTATCAAACCTCGCTACCGTATCAGCGATTTAAAGGACGAATCCTGCTTTGTTTTATTTCTTATATTCAATCTTTTATATTTTGAAACAAGGTGGATAACAGAAAACAAACGTAATTTTTTAAAATGTGGTTGCATTAAAAAACAACGTGTACTACTTATATAGGTATTTATGGACAAACTAGGGATTCCAAAAAGGTAATTTGCATGATAATAATGACGATTGGGTACGTAGATCTTATCAAACAAGAAAATACAGAACGATATTAAATATATAGATAGAGTGAGATCGACAGACAGAATAAGTCTTCTTAACAGACCTTAAGCTGCGACAGAAACATCCTGTTATGGCCTTAGAATATAAAATAAATCAGGAAGGAGTACAATGCGAAATGACTACGAGTCAGGAAGGAGGTTGCAAATGGCGATCAGCTGTCAGGTTTGCTTTTTATCTCCAGTGACGTACCTTTGAAAGAGGGAAGAAAAGAAATTCTTAACGATTTTATTACATCTTTGATGTTAAACAAACAGCTACAGATCAAGAGAAAATACGTATTAATATAATATTTTGTTGAAAAGTCAGTTAAATAACATTTTACTATACTAATAACTTCAGTTAATTGATTGCATATACAGGAGCTTTACCAGATGGTACGCCTATGCACACAGCTGATCCAATACACAAACACCTTCTACCTCGTTGACAAAAACTTATGAGTCATCCACAGACGTTCAAGATGACCGGTTCCGCTAGAAATTTAAGGTGTTGTTGATATATGACAGACTCCTTCCTGTTTTTTTATATTCTAAGGTTATGGCTGTTACTCATCTCATACTAATGGCACCAGTGGCGCACCCAGGGGGTGGTTTGGGTGTTAAAACCCCTCCCACCGGCCACCAGTACATACAAAGAATAGTAGGAAAATGTAACTTGTCTTTAACAAACATACAAAAAAATTGCTGTGTAATATGTAAAAAAAGTATAAAGAGGCTTTTCATCGATTGTCATTTGTTTCGAGCTTCTGTCATGTGTCACATAATATTAATATATATCTACGTCATACGTCTTTGGTTTGTATCATTGGCAATACCAATAACGTATGACGTAGATATATTAATATTATGTGACACATGACAGAAGCTCGAAACAAATGACTGAATGAAAATCCCCATGAACGATCACATCAATCACTTATTTTGTATTTGCTGTCTTTTTCTATAAATAACAAACTTTTGTTATAGAAAAAGACAGCAAATACAAAATAAGTATTTAAGGTCAAATGTCCTACTTTTTTTTTCTCAAAATGTCATTTTATGCGATTTTACATGATTTGGTGTTTATTTAAACAAATTTGCATTTTACATCGTAAAGTATCAATGAAAAAAAATATATTTTAGTAGAAGGGACTCAAAAATATCATTATATGGCATTATAACAAGTTATTTTGATGGAAAATCAGTTTCTGATCAAATTTTATAGTGTATAAAACGTTTAAATATCGTTTTTCTACAACCGTGTTAAAAATGCAATTTTTAGCACTCCATACGATCGTTATGCCACTTTAAGGCACTAGTGCTTTAAAATTTGTATGGCACTGCAGTTCGTATTGACCGTATAGGCAATTTTGATGTAATGTCAAAAAAATATAAAAATGGAATGTCAGTCAAGTTCAAGTAAAAGTTTTTGTGGATATTGCCCTGTAATTACGTTTGTAGAAAAAATATTGTATGATATGCGTGTTAAAAAGTACATTTTTAAGGCACTCATGTGAATTGCAGAACTCGCTTCGCTCATTCTGAAAACTTTCACATGCGTGCCTTAAACGTGTACTTTTAACACTTATATCATAAATAACTATTTTTACATTTTCCTCCATTCCCAAAATACATTATAATCGATTTGGCTGAAAATATGCCCACAGATAGACTTTAAGTGGTTAGAATGATTTGAATTAGAAAAGAAAATAATCGTTTTCGTTTTGATTCAATTCATGTCTCTTGCCATCCTCTGACACCGTGTTTCGGGGTCTCTACCCCTTATCAAAGAGGCTATGCCCTAACAACACAAAACATTCCAGGAATGTACTACCAAAGTTCTATCAATATTTGAATGTCCTGGACATTTAGGGAACATTCGGTGAACATCTGTTTAAATTATTCCTGGAATGTTACCATAAGACATTCTGTGAACATACTACCAATGTTCCTATATTTTAAGTTGCCAAATAATAAATATGTGTAACAGATATAACATTACTTAAAACATACCAAACAAACTAAGTGATATTTTAGGCCTACAGTGCAATATGTCAAATTTAAAGAGTTTCCTAAGTTCAATTAACATTTTTATACAATATATAAACATACAAATGTAATAAAAATTATTGTTCGCTAATTGCCAATTTGGCTGATGCGATTTTGTTAATAAAAAAAATACTTTTTATTTATAGAGAGACATTTATATTTATTTCTTTTGCGTTCATTTTCAAATTTGCCGTGCATTTATTTCTGCATGGCGCTTAGAGATGGCATCACGTGACTAAAAACGACCAACGAACGACCTCACTTCAGCGCTTCGGCCATCTTGGCTTGGCATCTTGACTTGGCCACCTTCCACCTTGCCCGGCATTGCTGTGCGTGATCGTTGTTTGTTTTTATTTGTGCTTTTTAAGAATATTTTTTTAATTCGGATACTTTTATAATAGCTTTAATAGTATTATTAACATAGTGCATAAAATGATGTCCTGTCCTCAATGCAGCAGAAGCAAATGTAGATCAAAAATCTTCAGGATTTAACGTTTCAAAGGTTAGTATGCAAATATTATGTAAACAAAAAGGCATGCCCTGTATTTCAGAAAATAAATTAATACCTACTACTGGTTCTGGTTTCCTTTATGGGTAGACGGATTACGGATATGAAATTTATACCAATGAATTCTGTTTCACTTACTGATAATTGGTCATATTATCCATTTATTATTTTAATAATTGTGAATAAGCCACACACTACAAACTTCGCTTATTCCTAACTAAAATAGTAAATAGAGATAATAAAAGGATTATTTGTAAAATTAAAATAATTCTTCTTTTGTGTTTTTGCTAATGTATGCGTTTATAAACAGGATGGTAGACCACACACTATAATATAATGTAGTATTATACCCTATTTCACGAATATACGCCTGTTTTGGATTACTTCGACAACGAATATTTTACTGTGCAAAATAAGAACGAAAGTAAATGGCGCTAATAATTATTCCAATAAACAACAATGTAATTTGCAATTTACTTTCGTTCTTATTTTGCACAGTAAAATATTCGTTGTCGAAGTAATCCAAAACAGGCGTATGTTTGTGGAATAGCCCATACCACAGAATATATACAGGGTGTAACAAAAATACAGGTCATAAATTAAATCACATATTCTGGGACCAAAAATAGTTCGAATGAACCTAACTTACCTTAGTACAAATATGCACACAAAAAAAGTTATAGCCCTTTGAAGTTACAAAATGAAAATCGATTTTTTCGAATATATCGAAAACTATTAGAGATTTTTTATTGAAAATGGATATGTGGCATTCTTATGGCAGGAGCATCTTAAAGAAAAATTATAGTGAAATTTGTGCTCCCCATAAAAATTTTATGGGGGTTTTGTTCCCTTAAACCCCCCCAAACTTTTCTGTACGTTCCAATTAAATTATTATTGTGGTACCATTGGTTCAATTCAATATTTTTAAAACTTTTTTGGCTCTTAGTATTTTTTCGATAAGGCAGTTTTTATCGAGTTGCGGCTTCTTTTTTAATATGTTTACATAAAAATTTTATGGGGGTTTTGTTCCTTTAAACCCCCCAAATGTTTGTGTACGCTCCAATTAAACTATAACTGCGATACCATTAGTTAAACAAAATGTTTTTAAAATTTTTTTGCCTCTTTGTATTTTTTCGAGAAGTCAACTTTTATCGAGATATGACTTCTTTTTTAATACGGTTCAAAATATACCTAAAAATGTAAATCATACATAAATTTTTATATTATTACCAAGTCTCCATAATCGCACTTAACCATATACAAATATGTGGTGGATTTGACAAATATTCAAAATATCTCGATAAAAACTGACTTTTCGAAAAAGTACTAAGAGCCAAAAAAGTTTTAAAAATATTTTGTTTAAGTAATGGTACTACAATAATAATTTAATTGGAACGTACACAAAAGTTTGGGGGGCTTAAAGGAACTAAACCCCCATAAAATTTTTATAGGGTGTCCAAATTTCACTATAATTTTTTCTTAAGATGCTACTGTCATAAGAATGCCATATGTCCATTTTCAATAAAAAATCTTTAATAGTTTTCAATATATTGGAAAAAATCGATTTTCATTTTGTAACTTCAAAGGGTTGTAACTTTTTTTATATACACATTTGTACTAAGGTAAGTTAGGTTCAATCAAACTATTTTTGGTCCCAGAATATGTGATTAAATTTATGACCTGTATTTTCGTTACACCCTGTATAACCACATGGTTATTTATTCTGTGGTATTACCAACTAATGAATACACAGAATATTATAGTCAGTTCGCTAAACTCAGTCTCAGTACTACTGAGTCTCAGACACAACTGGCTAGTGATTTTAGTAAATAATTTTGCCAATTTGGTAAAATTGGCAAAAAAAAATAATAACTAAATAGTTAATAATTACTAAATAGTTAGTAATTTTGGCAAAATTGGCCAAAAAAAAAGATACCTACTAAAATCACTAGCCAGTTGTGTCTGAGTTTGGGGAACCAACTATACTGATAAACAATTTCCAAGCTGTTTTATAATATTTTGTGAGTTCATTAATCATATTTTTTATTTAAAACTAAAATTTGTTAATAATGCTTAGTAATGCATATATTTTGTATTTTTAGCTTTCCAGAAGATCCTGCGAAGAAGGCATGAAGTATAGATCAGATTTGTTAATAGAGAAGTATGTTCAAAACATTTTTTAGAAAAAGATATTGACAGAACTTCACTTTCGTGTGTTCGTTTGAGAGACTGTGCTGTTCCAATAGCTTATGTCACACAGGTCACATTGGCAAAAAAAATAATAACTAAATAGTTAATAATTACTAAATAGTTAGTAATTTTGTCAAAATTGGCCAAAAACAAAAAAATTACCTAATAAAATCACTAGCCAGTTGTGTCTGAGTTTGGGGAACCAACTATACTGATAAACAATTTCCAAGCTGTTTTATAATATTTTGTGAGTTCATTAATCATATTTTTTATTTAAAACTAAAATTTGTTAATAATGCTCAGTAATGCATATATTTTGTATTTTTAGCTTTCCAGAAGATCCTGCGAAGAAGGCATGAAGTATAGATCAGATTTGTTAATAGAGGAGTATTTTCACAACATTTTTTAGAAAAAGATATTAACAGAACTTCACTTTCGTGTGTTCGTTTGAGAGACTCTGCTGTTCCAATAGCTTATGTCACACAGGTAATATGCTTAAGCTAATTAATAATACAGTCCGTACAATATAGATACTGTTGCAATTCATTATCTACATCAGAGATCTAAGTTGACATTGTTGCCCAATTACAAAAATTTTTTGAATACAAAGTCAAATATATCACATAATTATTGCGAAGTAGATTATACAACAAAACAGATTAATATTCAATGTAAATAAATAAAAACATCAGAAATAGAAAACAAGAATTAAGTTATAATCTTATAATATTATAGTTATTAAGGTACCAAGATTATTATAAGGATAATAACGCTTGAGCTCAATGGTGTATTTAACAAGGGCTTTCAGCCTGAGCGATATACGTTGACCGAAATCGTTATTATTATAATACCAGTGGTGCCTTCAACGTTTAATGTCTGACTAAATTATTCTTTATATGCGAAAAATTTGAATGAATTTTGAATTAATTAGTTTTTAAATAAGTACATTTACCAGTAACAGTAGTAACGTAATTGTGGTAACCATAGTTTTACTTAGGTTGATATTTGTCAACTTGAAAGTATTTAAGTCGTTATTTAAATTTTATGCCCAAGGGCGTTATTTTTCAAAATAACACCCTAGGGCGTTATATCACACTTAACAGACTTCGAAATAATGTCATTATTTGTCAAATAATATACCAGTCGGACATTAAAGTAAATAATCAAAACAAAAAATATAATGAATACTAAATACTTATTTGTTATTAATGTTTTATATGGGAAATAAGCCACAATTAAAATAAAAACAATTTTATTAACGTTTCGACGCCCAAATCGGGTGCCGTTGTCAAAATACAAAATATTACTAAAATAAACAAAAATGTTGTTGCTAAGTAAAAAATTCTTCTAATAATTTATTTAATCTGACTCATTTATATTGGCAATTCAGACAAATGTTATTCATTTTAAAGTAGAAGACTTTAAAATGATATTGCCAATATTTATGAGTTGCGTTCCTGGGACGACTTACTGAAAGATAGTTCATTCGATTACATGAAATCAACCCCAACTCAAGAATATCCGTCACAAAAAAATTATAGCATGTGATCTGTCTTTAAAAATACAACCAAATGCAACGACAGTAAAATTCTCGCGTTAGAGACTTCGAAACGTTAATAAAATTATTTTTTCATTTTAATTGTGACTTATTTCCCATATAAATAATTAATCATAAAAATGCCACAAGGAAATAACTTATTTGTTTGTGAAAAAGCTATTTCTTTGTGGCTTTTTTGTAATTAACTATTCTAATGGGGAAATAAGCCACAATTTACTTGAAAAAATAATTTTATTAAGGTTTCTACTCCCACATCCGATGTCGTTGTCAAAATACAAAATGTTCATTATTATTATTTTATTTATTAAATATTATTTATTATTTATTTAAATATTATTTAATATTTATTTTTTTATTATTATTTATGCATATTATTACCTGTAAATAATATTTATTCTGATTGTTAATTGTAAAGGATAGAAAAATTACCTTTTATTTTATTTTCTTTTAGAATCAGCCGAGAGAAGTGGTCTACAAAAAGCCAGGAAGGAAACGGAATATGTGGCTACGAAAAGCAAAAGAAAAGTTTATAAAGCAAATGTGACAAATTTTTTTATAATATTTAGGAATGTCAGTAAATTACATTAAAAAAATGTATGAAAAGATTTTTTGCAATAAAAATGTTTATATTTATCAAGGATGTATTATTTGGTATGGCCACATATCGTCAGTGATGTGACAATACCTCCTATCTGTTTTTTCATGAGATTTGTAAGATAGACTAAAAACTTGTTTGGGCCACCTCCTATTTTCATATATTTTTTGACTTGTTTTGTAGTAAATTCAATTATCTATTTACATTTACTACAAAACAAGTCAGAACTTACGTATGAAAACAGGTGACCTTAAAAAATGTTTTTCGTCTCCTGCACACCTCATAAAAAACATATAGGAGGTATTGTCACATCACTGACGATACATTTCAGAGAATGTCTAAAAAATATACTATGAATGTTCAAAGAATGTTCGTAGACATTCATGGAATGTTCCAACAAGACATTCAGTCTAAAAAATATACTGTGAAGGTCCAAAGAACATTCATGAAATGTTCCAATAAAACATTCAGTCTAAAAAATATACTGTGAATGTCCAAAGAACATGCATGGAATGTTCCAACAGGACATTCAGTCTAAAACATATACTGTGAATGTCCAAAGAACATTCGTAGACATTCATGGAATGTTCCAACAGAACATTCTAAGAATATTTAAAATGCTGACACAGCACTTTCCTGGGACTTTCCAGGGACATTCGTGTGCATTTGGGGACATTCCAGGAATGTTTTCAATGTCCTGTGAGTACCTTCTGGGAACATTCCTGGAATGTTTTGTGTTATTAGGGTGCAAGTAGACTGAACTGAATCAACTCGAAACGAAGAAGAACTGCATATATTAAAATATCTGCAGCAGAGTGTGGTTAGACTATCCTCTAACGGGGAATGACAAAATGAATAAAAATAAATTTCGACCAAGAGTCAGGATTCTGTTAACCGAGATACGATAGTACACTTCGCGTCAAAAAAAAAACTGGTACAACTCTTATAACCGAAAATCGTGTTTTTCAAGTTGTGTAAGTTGATCTTGTCACAAGTGTCATTCCAATTTCTAGGGCAAAGTTGCCAGTTCAACGAAAATATTATATCAAACTAGGTAAAAACGGGGCTGTGCGACAGACCGCATTTTTTAATACACTAAAAACTAAAACAATTGTAATTTTCCGTCATCTAAATTAAGTATCCATACATTGATTCGGTTTTTATTATAATTTATAAAAATATTTCAATTCAAAAATAATGATAGATAATAAATCTTGGCATGACTTTAAATTATTATGTTTAATGTCAAATCGAGAGGTGTGATTGTGTGTGTGTGTGGTTGGGATATTGACTGCGAAACCTAAGGCTTCATTCGCCTAATCATATTTACCTTTGATTCTTATAACAAAAAATAAAATTTATTAACATTTTATATCAATAATATTAATGTTTTTAAACAATATCAGTATGGTAAAAAATTCTACATTCTACAATTGGCAAACTTGCAAATCACATAATATTAATGTTCGTACACAGTTTTCTAATACTATCCAGTTCCATATCTAGTTCCGAATCCAATGGTTATATTTCTCCCGTATTGTTCAGTGTCGCTCCCAGTGATTGATTTTTTTTTTTTTTTGGTTTTTTTTTTGAAATATTTTTTTATTATTTTATTATTATATTTTTTTTATTGTGCTCATAATTCTTTTTTTTTTTTGTTTATTGATTTTTTGGTCTTTTTTTTGTCTTATTTTTTTTTATTTTTTTTTTATCTTTTTTACCCAATATTTTTTTTGTATTAAAATGATTTTTTCTTTTATTTTTTGTTTACTTTTTTTTTTCTATCTTTTCCAATTATGTACAATTTTGGTATACATTTTATTTATAAACTAATACTTCAAATTCTTATATTTAAACTGCTTATGTGTTGATATAACAACTTATAAACTTCTAAATTGTTAGACACTATTAATTCATAAAGATTGATTGGTTTTACTAAAAATTTCATTTTCATAATTAATTCCATAAACATATTGATCTTCGTTCTATTTTTATTACAATTTAATATCATATGTTCTAGTGTGCTATATTCTCCACATTCGCAGTTTGGGGAATTTACCATTTTTAATTTAAATAAGTGTGAAGGTGCTAGTGAATGATTAAATCTGATTCTACAAATAATTCTAATTACATCTTTTTTTACAATGCCATTAGAGAACCATGGTTTAGTAGGAATTTTCGGCTGAATACTTTTATAAAAAAGTCCTTTGGTGGAATGACTATATATATCCATCCATTCCTGCCTAATTATATTTTTGGAAATAGTATATAGGTCTTCTGGAATGAACGAATATTTCACAAAATTATCAGAATCTAATGCTTCCTTGGCGAGCATGTCTACTTTTTCATTATGGATAATCCCACAGTGAGCTTTAACCCAAACAAACTTAACTATTTTTCCTTCTTCGTGCAAGTTTTTAAAATTAACTAAAATATTCAGTAAGAGATAATTAATATTACAATTAGTTGATATGTTTTTAAGTTTATCTAAAATACTTTTACAATCTGATATTATTAAAAAATTTTGCTTACTAAATAAGCTATTTTTTATATATTTTAAGGCTTCTAATATACCGATTTGCTCAGCTGAATAACTTGAAAATTCACTCGGAAGTTTTTTTGCCTCGAAATAGTTTTCTATAGGGTCCCAAAATGCACAAGACGTTTTATCGTCTTTTTTAGATGCGTCTGTAAATACGATATGATGATTTTTAAAATAATTTTCTATGTCTGAATTAAACATCATATTTCTCAACGAATTCGGATACATGGAATAATCTCTTAGAAATCGTATTTCTAACTCAGGCACATCAGTTAAGTTTGTTTGGTATATTGGTAACATTTCGTTTCTATACATTGTGTCTTTATATTCTAAACAGTCTTTATATGATTCACATAAAATAAGTGATTCCTTTTTCTTCCAGTACTTATTAGTCAAATCCATTATAAATAGGTTGTGAAGTTTACTAACTAGACTACTATTTTTAGATAAAATTTTCCACAAAAATTTATTACAGAGATATTTTCTTCTTAACTGTAAAGGCATTTCGCAGCATTCCACGTAAAGATTTGAAACTGGTGTACTTTTAAAGGCTCCAATGGACAATCTTAGGCATTTATTTACTAAATTATCTATCTTTTTTAAGTTACTGGAGGCTGCTTGGGAGTATAGAAAGCTTCCGTAATCAAGAATTGATCTAATAAATGATCTATATAATAACAGGGACATTTCTGGATCGGCTCCCCAGCTGTAAGAACTTACAGCCCTTAATATATTTAGTCCTTTTTCGGCTTTTTTTAATATTCTTTCTATGTGTTCTTTCCAGAGTAATTTTCTATCAATAGTTACTCCTAGGTATGTTACGTGAGAAGTAACGGGAAAGCTATGCTCTTGTAGTACAATCTGGTTGGGAACTGCGCGTTTTCGTGTGAATATACATGATTTTGATTTTTTTAGTGAAATATTTAAGCCTTTCTCATGACACCATTCGTTAAATTGAAGAAAAAATTGGTTTAAAGAACTGTAACCAGATTCAAGATCACAATTATCAATGTAAATGCATATATCGTCCGCATACTCCAGTATCTTAATGTCCCTAAATTCGTCTGACAGCCTTTCTAGGTCAAAAGTGTAGATTGTGTATAATAGAGGACTTAAAACGCTGCCCTGAGGTAATCCCAGACTTGTTGTTCTTGTATCTAAAATTTCCTCGTTTACTTTAAAGTTAATTATTCGATTCCGGTATAATTTTATTATTTTTGTAGAGAATTCATAACTAAATCCAATTCGTGTCATTTGTCGATGTAGAATTTCAAGATTTACTTTATTGTAGGCTGCCTCTATATCCATAAATAACGCTATAGTGGAACGATTTAAAGAGAACGAAATATTAATGTCAGCTACTAAATGAGTAATATTTTCTATTGTGGAATGAGCTTTTCTAAACCCAAACTGATATTTTGGTAGCTTGAGGTTGGATTCTAGCCAATATTCCATTCTTGTTTTGATCATTCGCTCGAATGTTTTTAGAACACAGGAAGCCAGTGATATACCTCTGTAGGATTCTGCTAAATTTGGATCTTTTTGTGGTTTCAACATTGGAATCATAATGTACTTCTTCCAATCTTCTGGATACTGCGTAGTTTCCCATATATTATTTATTATTTCCAACAAAGTAATTTTGCAGGACAATGGAAGGTTGTATAACATTACATAATGAATGTTGTCCATACCAGGAGCTGTATTTTTGTGTTTTTTAATACTGTTCTGCAACTCTTTTAGACTAAATTTCTTTAGTAGACTGCCCATTTCAATTGTATTGATGTTTTCTACTTGACGAGGATAAGCTTCTTCTTCTTCTGCAACCCATGGCGGCGTGACTTGGTTTATAAAAATTGTTGTCCACTCCCCTGCTACTACTTTACTGACTGGTTCTTTATAAATATTTTTTAACTTTCTAACCTCTGTCCATATTTGTGTTATTGGAGTATTTTTATTTATAGAAGTACAAAAATTCTTCCAAGATTCTTTTTTGCGCTTTTTTATTAGTCTTTTACATAGAGCCATTGCTCTTTGTAGGCAAATATAATTTACTGCATTTGAATTTTGTTTAAATCGCAAAAGAGCATCTTTTTGATTTTTCATTAATATGTCACATTCTTCATTCCACCAATGTTTATTAAATTTCGAATTGATCACTTTTTTCTTTTTGGGTATTGAATTGCCTGCAGCTTTGTTTACTTCTGCTATAAACTTGTCATATCCTTTTATATTATTTTGATTAATACCTTGTTCAATACTTTCAGAAAAAAGCGACCAATTTGCCTTGTTTAAATTCCATCTGTTTTTATTTGTGTTTATAATATCATTATCACTTTTAATTTCTATTAATATGGGAAAATGATTAGATCCTAAACTAGTTATTTTTGTTTGCCAATTGCACAATGTAGCCAAATCAGGAGATACAATAGAAATATCTATTGCCGATTTATTTTTTTGATTTAATGTAGGAATGAGAGTTTCTGCACCGTTATTAAGAAAAACTAAGTTGCAATTTTCAATTGCTGAAAGTAAATTAATTCCTGCTCTATCAGTAATATCACAACCCCACACTTGATGGTGACAATTAAAGTCTCCCGCCAAAATAAAAGGTTTTTCCAAGCTTTCAAAAAACAATGTCCAATTTCTTTCAGATATATTTAATTTCGGTTTAGCATATATCGAATAAACATTTAGCGTAAATGAGTTACTTACTTTAACACTTAGAGAAACAGTCATTAAATTTTCAATACTCTTAAAAATCTTTGTATTATTAAAAGCAATATTTTTCTTTAGAAGAATACCAACGCCACCGAAACCGTCCTCGCGATCAGAACGAAACAAATGATACCCACTGAAGTTTGGTCTCAAATGTTTCTTCAACCAAGTTTCACTTAAAATACTCAAATGTATATTATTATCAAACAAAAATTTTTCTAGTAACCCTTTATTGTGTATTAATGACCTTATATTATACTGAAGGATATTAAATTTACCTATTTATTGTTTTGTTTAACTCTTTTATTAATGTATCTACTAACATTGAATCCTCTGCGGATTGTAAATTCTTATTTGTTAAAAGTTCTTTAAATGAGGTTAAGATAATAGAGCACAACTCTTCTATTTTTGACTTTTGTTGGTGTATATTATTTTGAGATTGTGTAAAATTTTGTTCACTATATTCTGGAATATTCGGATATTTTTCATATACAGGGTGAGATGTTATTTTAGGAGTTTCCAAAATTGATTTGTGTTGCTGGGAATATCCCGACGATTCTGCATTAGATGTGATATTTTTATATCTATATTGCGATTTGTAGGAAGTAAATCGATGTCCTACGTTTGAAGTTCGGTCTAATACTACATTAGCATAACTTTTTTCAACTTTCTCTTTTGCTTCATTATATGGTATGGTTTCCGTTACCATAATCTTTTTTATTTTTTTTTGGGTATCGAATTCTGGGCAATTTTTACGATCTGTTGCTGAATGATCGCCTCCGCATAAAATACAAATTGGTTCACTTGTTTTTTCACATACATCCGTTTCATGATTTTCTCCACAGTGTCTGCAACGCAGAGTTCCTCTACAGTTGTCCATTACGTGTCCGTATCTCATACATTTGATGCATTGAATGACTCTTGGAACATATAGTTCAACGTTGTAAATCAATTTTTCTATTATTACCTGATTTGGAACGATTTGACCTCTGAATGTCACAATTATAGTAGAAGTTGGGACCAATTCGTTATCTTTCTTTCGTACCATTCTTTTTACATTCAGAATTTCTAAATTATTTCCATATCGAGATTCAATAATTTTTGCTAGTTCTTTTTCAGATAGCTCAAGGTCAACCTCCTTAATAACACCTTTACGTTGGGTTAAAAAAGTTGGTATGTAAGCCTCGTATCTTTTTTCTTTCAAAATTTGTGAATTGACTAAAATGTTTGCGCTTTTAGAAGAGTTTAACTCTACCTTAACCCTATTTTTTCCTACGACTGTCATATTAATGATGTTATTTTTAATTTCTGGAGCTGAATTAATAATCAAACGAGCAGTCCCTACCTTGTGCAGCCTCCCGATGTTCCCCTCCAGGTTTTGTATAAATACAAAATAAGGTCCTTGGTCTGTCTCAGCATATTTATTTTTTTCTTCATTTTTTTCAATACTTACCGATGCCTCATTATTTGGATTTTCTATTAGTTTTCTTCTTTTTAGTCTCTCGTTTTCCTCTTCGGTTTCCTTATTTCTTTTTCCATTGATCTCCGTCTCCATAATTTCCTCATCCTGTTCAGTCCTTTTTGATTTACCCCGATCTGGCGGGATACTTTCTTTTTCCATTGTCACTTACTTCACAAAAATGCACATAAACCAAACCACTGTTATTATTTTTTCAAACTATACACTAAAACTATTATTAAAAATATAACTTATACACTAAAATTTACTTATTTTAAAGGTACGTATTTGTTTTTGTAATCCTCAAACTACGGCGACCGTAAAAACTTGAAACACTATAGTCGTTAGCAATTTTTACCGTACATCCGAATCGATTGGGTTCCAACACATTACTGTGAGAGGTGTGATTGGTTTCTCGTAAATTGTAGGACAAAACTGCATTAAGTTGTGTAGAATACATAAAACACACTGGAAAAATGAAAAATTTAATTTGAAATTAATACAAAATGAATAACTTTTACAGTGAACAAGTGTGTAATTTAAATATATGTATTACAATTATTCGAAATATACATTTTAAACGTTATTTTTTTGTATTTAGATTTAGTGCAATTGCGTTATCTGTGATGGCAACAACGAAGTGATTCACGAACAATAATTGTCAGTCTGAACACAGGTTTACATTGGGAAAAAAAGTGTACCAGTTTTATATGACGCGAAGTGTACCAAGCGGCGCCGCTAGGAGGAGCATTGAATTACATTACAATACAAACTCAAAATACTCAAAAGTATAATTAGTCCAGTCGGGATAGCATTTGACCTTGCATGCCGAGCTGCTCAAAATTTTATTTTTCTTATCTTTAGGGGGGTCAAAAGTAGTCTAAATTTAAAATCGCGAATGAATTCCTCCGTTACGTTAGCCACCATTTTGATTTTAAAGGAGAACCGTTTTTGTACAATATCTCCATTTTTAACTTTTCCACAAAAATGGTAGAAACTGAAATTGTTAAAAATAAATCGTATTTACAATTATTACAATTTCTTTTTAAAAATTTTTGTCGTGAGGTCGATATTTTCTGAGTTAATTATACTTACAGTAACCGCCTATATTTTTGACCATGATATTGCATGTAACTTTTTTATTATTGTAATATAATTCAAATCCTTCTAACCACTTAAAGTCCTATGTTTTGGCTATCTGTGGGCAAATTTTCAGCCAAATCGATTATGATGTATGTATTTTGGAAATGAAGGAAAATGACGGTATTTTAACGTTTTCTACACTATAAAATTTGATCAAAAACCTGTTTTGAATCCAAATAACTTGTTACCTATACCTATAATGCCATATAAATGACATTTTTGAGTCCCTTGTATTAAAATAGTATGTTTTCCATTGATACTTTACGATAGAAAATGCAAATTTGTTTAAATAAATACAAAATCACTATAAAATCGCTTAAAATAACAATTTGAGAAAAGAAGAAGAAGACAATTCGACCTTAAATGTTTTATTTCTACATCTCTCAGATGCTATATATATACAAATTTTCAGACAAATCGGAGATCCAAAAGTTTTTTTGATCCAAAATTGAGTGATATTTGAAATGGAATCACCCGTAATTATATGGTATAAGTTCTTGGCTTGTGGCAGGTGTCGTCCATTGACGATTGACGACTCTCTGGAATTGACCTAGCAGCTTGGTCTTCTGGCCAAAGTCTTTTTAGGCTTAGGAGTCTGTCAATCACTGGAGGGTTTTGAATTTTAAACTTTATCGCAGAGTAAATGTTGAAAAATACTTTTTATTGTACCTATTATATTATATAAACAATGAAATATTATTCTGGTCCAGATAATAAAAATATTATTTATAACAATTATTAAAGCTAATTGGCTGTCCCCATAGCCATAATTTCCACAAAAAGAAGAAGAAGAAAAAAAATAAAAAAAGTCCTACGTATTACTACACCCTTCCTCGAGGCACTTACGAAATTTTTTCAAAATTGCAAAATTTTTCATCAAGTTAATTATCGCGAAAAAGGATATAATGTGAGATTCTATCTAACGGCGCGACTACTCGCGGGTTAAGTACAGTAGTCTAGCTATATTTGTCTGTCGTGCGAGTGTGAGCGTATCTACCAAGAGGTGGGTTTAATGGAACGACAGTGACACAGAGGCGGCAGCCATCATATGCTAGAGAGAGAAAGCTAAGCGCCGGTAAAGAGAGATAAATAGACCACCGACCCGAACTTCTCCGCGTTAGGCTATTTTTCGGACCTGGCCTAATCTATTGTGTTATTATATCTATGGTGAGAACACGACTTTTAAAAATATTTCAAAATCAAAATTAGCCAAATCAATCCAGTCTTTCTCATAGTTATAAAATAAAAAAAAAGTACGAGTCAGAAAACGTTGGTTGTCAAATAAAATTAGAGGATGCCAGAAAAAAATTGAGTGCAGCGACTGTACAGGGCAATTGATTGTATCCCCCGTCGCATGGCGAAGGAAAAAATCACCAGTTTTATATAATAGTATCATTGCTTAAAAAAAGAAATTCCTTTTTAAAAAATGATAGTATAATTATTATAATATAATATAATATAATATAATATAATATAATATAATATAATATAATATAATATAATATAATATAATATAATATAATATAATAATTATAATAGTATTATTAGGTAGGTATAAAAAAACTCTAAGAGAAAAAGTAACTTTTAGACCTGACAACAATGCATATAATAAACATATGTTTTAAGATGCTCAGTTGCCAATAGTGTGATCTGACTTAGTCTCCTTGGATTATATTAGTCCTAATATCCACAACAAAGAAATATATTACAATTCTTATTATCACGAATAATCTTTACATTCTCTAGATAGCAACAAATTTAACTATAACCGCTTTTTGTGATTATAATGTAAAAATCAATTCTGAGTTTTCTAGGTCAGAACTTATAATTTATTACTTATTCAAAATCGCGCAAAACTGTAAGAAAAAGATTCGTTCTAAGAGTAAAAAGCTTGCAAGAATTTTGATGAGATTGAAGAGTGACTGTCCTTGAAAATTTTTCAAATAATTAATACAAAATTATCTGCTAATGACTAAACCCTGGAAATGTGTGTCCTTTCGTGAGCACTTTGTTAACTTTCAGATGGTATAAATATATTTCAGAAATACTAGCCGTAACATAGTAATTTAGCAAAACTCGGGAAGGCACTGATTTCACAGTAGGTTTAAAATTTTTACCGCGCTAAAGAACTGGGCTCCTGTTAGATATAAAATTTTTAATGGACTGCGCGTGCGTGGTAATGTTATTGCAACTTTAATAATTATTTTCAGTGCAAAAAAAGCCTGATCAATGTTCAAAATAGGTGATCATTGCTCAGCGCTTTATTTCCTATCGAATACAGTCATTTGTTTTAAAGATTTCGATCAATGAGGTGCCAACATCTTTTTTTTCGTCCTTGAATTTTCAACCCTTAATAAAAAATAAACTACAGGTGATCAAAATCTGAAACCTAGTGATCATTGCTGTACAAACCGTGAGCAAAAGGATGGTATAATTATTTTTACGAAATTCGATCAATGAGGTGCTAACATCTCATAACCTGTTCTCATTAGGGATTCCAATGAACTGTCAGTGGTGGCCGGTGGATGGCTAAACTGACATGGCCATAGACATAGATAAGGGGGGTGGTCATCGCGTATCTAATGTTTATATTAAATATTGACAAATTTGTAAAGAATATCCTGTTTGGTTTTGTTTTTTGTTAATTGTGTAGCGAAATCTGTGAAATTGTGATAGCAAATTAAATATGAAGTGGTTTAACAATTGGATACGCCTATGGATGACAGTTTTGCCATCCAGCAGCCATATTATATCACGTGATTTGGAATGCCTAATTCTTTAGTGGTTTTGCAGGCACCCACAAATCAGTCACTCAATTTTAGCATCACCGTATTATTATTTTTTTTATTACATATTTAGGGCCGGTACTTTATGTCCCGGTTAAACCTCGGTTAGCTAACCGGGGTTTAATCGGGACAGAAAAGTACCCCATAGGGCCTCTTGCGTTGTAATAAAAGCAATTATAATTATTATTATAATTATTTATGAATATAATAATAAGTATAATTGCGATTATGTCTATGTTTTGCATATATTTATGTCCCGATTAAACCTCGGTTAACTAACCGGCTGTTAACGGAGACATAAAGTACCGGCCCTTAATTTACAATCTGCTTCATCGAAGCTCTAAGTAAATAGTTTGAATGTTAAATACATGAGGGAGAAGCTGCCCTGTGGCAACCCTCCTATTATAATTTTTACCTTAGATCATACTATATTTTTATTTAATTTATTAATTCTGTTGGCCATACTTTCTTCGGTGCTACTTCGGTATGCGGTCTACGGCAGAGTTTCTAGTTTGGTATGCGGTCTACCGTCTGATATGCGATCTACGGCAGTTTAGCTGATTCGGCATGCGGTCTACGTACAAAAACAAATTAGAGAAACTATTACAAACTTTTTATTTATTATTTATATTTATACTTTACTTTACTTGTCATACTTGTGCTTTACTTCACACTTCACGTGTTATTCTGTCTAAATCCCGAACCGAGGATTAGCGGCGTGTAATTTGGGTTGCCTATATAAACTTGAATCAACGAAATGGGCCTTGAGTGTTAATAGGGAGTTTTTGTGCACACAAATACGTAAACGTAACGCATCTTTTTGACATGTACGCTTGCGCATTAATGGTTGAACTCCCGTATCTCGATGCGTATTACCTAAAGTAGGGAGTTTTTGTTGCTACGTAACGTACGCATCTCCGTATACGTAAAGCAACTAACGTGTCGTAGAGGATGAATGTTAAAATAGGTAGTTTTTGTAATTGCCTTAACGTAACGTAAAGCAAATCGTAAAGTCATTTTTAAATTCCGTTGACATTCAAAAAAATAAAACAATGTTCACACAATATACAATTAATATATATATATATATATATATATATATATATATATATATATATATATATATATATATATATATATATATATATATATATATATATATATATATATATAGTTCAGCTCAACAGGCCTTAGGGGCCCAAGGCTTCAATTGTTTTCTTCCATTTCTTTCTGTCTTGTGCTAGGTTTTTCCAATCTTGTACCCTCAGCGACTTCAGATCTTCTTTTGCAGACTCCAACCATCTTCTTCGGGGGCGTCCTCTTTTTCTTTTTGTACCAGCCTCCGTGTTTATTAGTTGATTGGGAACTCTTCCTTCTTCCATTCTTGCTATATGCCCAAGCCATCTTAATCTTTGAATTTTGGCGAGTGTTGTTATTTTTGGTTGTCCATATATTTGCATTATTTCTTCATTCGTTCTTCTTCGCCAGATATTCCCCTCTTTTAAACCTCCATATATCCTTCTGAGGATCTTTCGTTCCCATCTATCTAATTTTACTTCCATATCTTTATTTAATGTCCAGGTCTCGCTAGCATAGAGTACCGTAGGTCGGATAACTGTTGTATATATTCGTTTTTTTGCTTTTCTGGATATTATCTTCGACCTCAGTATCTTATTTAGACTTCCAGCACTCTTACTACCTTTCGCCATTCTTTTTGCTATTTCTTGGTTCTCTTCGTTCCTATTTGTTAGTGTTACTCCCAAGTAATCGAATTGGCCGACAATTTCGAAGTTATATTCTTTACTTGGGCTTTGTATCTTAAAGGACTGTCCCAGATGATTTTCATTTCCCTTCATCACCATATATTTCGTTTTCTCTTCGTTTATTTCTAAACCATATTCCTTGGCTGTTCTTTCTAGTCTATTGAAGATTTCTCTTAATTCTGCAGGTCTCCTTGTTATTAAGGTAATATCATCTGCGTATGCTACACATTGATGCCTGTGATGATAAACTGTGCCTTTAGTATAGATATTGCATTCTCGTATAATCTTCTCTAAAATTAAATTGAAGAAATCTGTTGATAACGGGTCACCTTGTCGCAGGCCTCTATTGGTGATAAAGCTATCCGAAACCCGTCCTTCTATCACAACTTTACTTTTAGTGTCACTAAGTATGCATTTAGTCAATCTTACTATTTTTGGTGGAAATTCAAAATATTCTAGTGTTTCATATACTTTACTTCTTTTTATGGTATCGTATGCCTGTTTAAAATCAATAAATAACATATTTAATGCTAGGTTGAATTCATATGAGCTAGATAAAATTTGTTTCATTGCAAAAATTTGGTCTATTACCGATCTTTGTGCTCTAAAACCCGCTTGATATTTTCCACAGACAATTTTCCACTTTTGTTTTAATTTTATTTCTAATTAATATGGCCAGAATCTTATATACTGTATCTTGTAGAGCTATTCCCCTGTAATTTCTACAATCTGTAACGTCTCCTTTTTTATGTACAGGACATAGGATAGCTTCTTTCCACTGATTGGGTATATTTTCTTTGATCCACACTTCGCATATTAACTCGGTGATTTCTTCTTGAAGCCCTTCGCCACCATCTTTTAAAAACTCTGCAATGATACCGTTTTCCCCCGGTGCTCTGTTGTTTTTTAAGTTTTCTATAATATCTATAATTTCTTCCTTGGTAGGTACTTCTTCATTCACATTTGGGTCTCTTTCTTCTTCATGTGGTAGTTGCATTTGCTCTATTTCGTCTTGATCGTCTGTGCATAATATATTCTGGAAATAATTGGCCCATCTTCTTAATTTTTCATCTATTCCACCTATCAGATTTCCCTCTTCATCTTTATAATATCTTGATGCGGTTTTGTACTGGGTTCGGTCGCGTTTTATTTCTTGGTAGAAATTCCTGACTTGTTTATTTAAAAAATCTTCTTCAATTCGGTCTAATTTCTGCTCTAGATTTAACCGTTTCTTTCTTCTACAGATCTTCTTTGCTTCCCGTCTTTTTTCAGCATAGGCTTGTTTACTTTCTTCATTATTTCTCATTATGCTGTTTATTCTGGCTTTATTTCGCTCCCTAATTGCTTTCTCACAATCTTCATCGTACCAGTCTGTTTGTTTACTTTGTCTTTTTCTTAGTAATACTAAGTCGGCTGCCTCTTGAATGTTTCCCCTTAGCTGTACCCATCTGCTTTCTATATCATCTACTGTTGTCTGGCTTTCTATTTTCTGTTCAATTTTCTGCTTGAATTTTTTCTTAACCTCTTCATTCTGAAGTAGTGCACCGTTATATCTTTTCATTTTTGTGCAACTAGTCTTAGGGATTGTGGGAATTATTTGCTCCATTTTGACTTTGACCAAAAAGTGATCAGAATTTGCATCTGCACCTCTATAACTTCGGCTATCTTGTATGGCTCTTGCATGTTTGGCTTCTATTAGCAAATGATCTATTTGATTTACTGTTTGTCCATCTAGTGATACCCAGGTACCTTTATGGATTTCTTTGTGGTCGAAATAAGTGCTCATAATTCGCATATTGTGTTCGAAAGCAAATTCTATTACTCTTTTTCCATTCAGGTTACTCTCCCTGTGTTTACTTTCCCCCCCTGTTATTTGTTTGTATACGTCCTCTCTGCCAATCTTGGCATTGAAATCTCCTACAATTATTTTTGTGTCGTATGATGGTATTTGGTAGAACAAATGCTCTAACTGTTCATAAAAGCTATCTTTAACATCTTCTTCTGTATTTTCCGTTGGTGCATGTACATTTATAAGGGATATTTTTCTGTATTCTCCCCTCATTCTTATTTTGCATAATCTGCTTGTGACTGCCTCAAAATCTATCACCAGACTGGCAAATTTTTTCTTTATAAGGAATCCAACTCCAAATATAAGTTCATTGTCTCCACTGTTGAAGAATACATAGCTTCCCACATCTATGCAGAAATTTTCTTTTTGTTTAGTTTCTTGTATAGCTGCAATATCTATCTCATATTTCTCCAATGTATCTGATAAATTTTTTAGTGCCCCTACTTCAAAAGTCCCTCTAACATTCCATTGTCCTATCATAATCATATTTCGTGCCTTATTCGTTTCCGTATTTATCTGTCCACTGTGTTTGTTTAGACTTAGTTTTTTTCCATTTTCTCTAATTTTTCGGTGCTATGGTTCCATTTCCACCATTCATCGTTTATACATATTTTCTGATAGCCGACTTTCGTTTCATTACCTTTTCCTTTTTCTTCTCTCGCCATATCTCTTAACTCTTTCTGTAGTCTGGCTTCGGTTTGTGTTAGATCACTTTCAATGAAGTACCGCGTTCCTCTTAATTTACTCTTGTTCTTCATAATAAGTTCTTTATCCTTCATTGTATCCATTTTTACTATCGCCACTGGCAGTTTCCCTTGAGAGGTTCTTATTTTCTACACATCTTTTATTTTAACGTTCACATTCAATTGATTTGCTATGAAGTTGGTGGCATCTTCAATTTCCTCATTTTCTTTGAAATCATGTCCTTTAATCACAATGTTTTGTTTTCGAAATTGTTTATCCATCTTTTCTATCCTGCTTTCTAGGAAATTTACCTTTCCCTTCAACTCACAATTTTCTTTTTTTAGATTGCGAATTTCCTCTTGAAAGCTCTGCTGGTCTTTTCGTATTCCCTTAACTTCGTTCATAAGAGCGATCATCATTTCTTTCAGTTCTGTATTATCACAATCTTTCTTAGCTGGAGACCTAAATAATTTTCTGCTTTTTGTGAAAGGGTTTTCATCTTGGTCGTCTTTTTTTCCATCCCTCTTTCTCTTACTATCATCAGATTCTTCACCATCCATCTGAGTCAATTCTTTACACGTGGCCATATCGTTAAATATAATAATAAATAAAATATAATAAATCTATAGTAATGAAACACAGACATACTCACAATCATTTAATTATACTTTGACGACCGTAAACCATCTTACTATGTTTTAACCTACGTAACATGTCTGTTTACCCTATCACTATCCCAACAAACCAATTAGCATAATTTGGACGTACTAATATGACAACAACTAAGTTGCAACGCACTCCTTGTAACGGCATGTAAGTAGATTAGAACAATATTACTATCTCTTTTATTATTACTACTTTGAATTTGGAAGCATATTTAAGTCAGCTTATGTTTATTTTGTTTTTTAATGGTTAAAAATTTTAATCTCAACAAATTCACAAACTGTATGCACCCATTTGCACATACATGCCTATGAGCATTTTTACTCATAGGTGTGCCTTTGTATATACCAATATTCTGAAATGTCAACAGTTGCAAACTTTTATTTCAAAAAATTTTATAAAATTTTTTAAATTTGGCTTTCTATTAACATCTCTTCAATCAGACACTGTTCTAACACAAGTTTTCTCTTATTGTAGCATTTAAATACTTGTAACGCCGACCTGAAGATGATCTGTATATTGTAGAGATCGAAACCGGTCGTCAAAGTATAATTAAATGATTGTGAGTATGTCTGTGTTTCATTACTATATTTAATATGGACTCACATATGCAACCCATTCAATTTTTGTATAATAAATCTATTACCTTTTTCCGGGCAGTGTTTTGAAGGTATAAAACTCTCACATACACGCCACTGTATTGTTTTGCAAATAAACACTAATAATTATCCTTATCGTAATGGTCCCCGCGCACCCCACTCTACTTGCCTCTTCAACCGAGCGGAGCAACTAGAATAGGTTTATTGTTTAGGTTATCCGTATGCAATCTCTAAAAATTCAATTTTATTCACAATTTTCTAAATACACACGATTCGCACAGCCACTATTTCGTCGGAGAAGCACTTTGTTGTTAAAAGAACTCGATATTATCCGAAATTTACGAATTAAATATCGGAGCCGTTTTAAACACGTCTTTCTCGATAGCTTAACCTTTCAAGTCCCATACAATTAATATACAAATGTAAAAAAAAGATAAATGAATGATGAAATTGTATGATTTTAATTGCTTCTATTTAAATATAAAAATATTATGTTTCCTTAGGTTAAAATTTTTTTATTTTTGTTTATACCTACTTTTTAGTTGTAAATTATGTATACCTACATCAGAATTCCAGTAGGTATAATGTAAATAGTGTGGTAATATTTATTTGAAAATTTTACTGAAACTAGGTCATTTGTTTATCTAGTTATTAATTGTGGTGATCACTGTATTTCTTAAATTAATACAAGATTTGTTTGTTTTGCTTTATTAATAGACAACTTAAAAACAATAAACTTTAAATCTATTATGAAGTTCCAATTACAAACACAGAATAATTTTACTCAAATAGACTAAACCAATAACCAATATAACCTTAAAATGTTTATAAACGGGTAGTACGCTGATGAAATGTTCATTTGGTAGGTAATCGGGCAAGATCCTCGTGTGTATTCGGTGACTTTCGGCTCAATAGGGATGCGTATGAACCTAACGTACCAGCCCGTAACCTTAAGGCTGTATGACACTATGCATTTTCTTGTATCATTTCTAATATCGTTTCTGATATCGTTTCTTGTATACATTTTCTTGTATCATTTCTTGTACGTACATTTGTGCCCTGTATGACACTATGCAAGTTCTTGTATCGAAAACTGTATGAAATTCGGCACGTGATTGGTCGAAATTTTATTTGTCACCCTGTCACGTTACATTGGTATGGTTATGGTAGTACTGCGTCTACAGCTGATTTTATAAAATTTATAAACTTTTAAAAACAAATATTTTAATGTTATAATAACTAGAATTTTTACGTTGACTGTTGATTATTTGTGTTTTTTATTTTGTTTTGATATTTGTGCTAAAATATTTGCATTATAATTATCTTCAGTTTGATCCAAATTGGAACTATTGTATTTTCCTCTATTAAAAAATTATGCAATATGAAACCCAAAGTTATTCTAAATTCTAAATATATGGTTATTAGTAGAACAGTAGTCCATACCAAACGGTATATTAAGTATCAATAAAATATTTATAAATAATACCTACAAAACACAAATAAATTCATCAAGACATAAATCATACCCAAGTAGCAATTTGTCGACGCGACAACGTTGTCTACCGCGTGGCAACGTTGTCTTACAACGTTGTTATTGCCTAAAAGACGACCCTATTCTGCACTGATTTGGTGGACGATTTCTGAGTTGTCTTGACGTTGCCTAGGCAACCTCCTGTTTAAGCAACATCGTTTCGTAATCGTTGCATAAGACAACTGAAGCGACTATAAAAAGCACCTGCGCGTGCAATGGTTGCTCAAGGAGTCAGACTAGTTATGTTTTTTTACCTATATTTTCAACACCTGTGTGGTGAATGCGAAGACCAAAAAGTAAACTGTTTTGACATCGTATTGGGTATTTAAATTTATATAAATACATAAAGGACTTATTACCTAATGTGAAATTTATAAACGCATCTCAGATTACCGTCAAATATGGATATTTCACCTTTAAAAAACACACGCGCTCCTTTTTTTATGACATTTTTGACAAAAAATATGCAAATTAAAAAAATCAAATTTTAATATAAAAGTCAAAATTTATGTTAAAGATGTTCCGCATAAATTTAATGTATTGATGGTGCTTTTAAAGGTATCAGAAAATGCCTGCATTTTTTATATTCTGTGTTTTCATTTTCTTTACATCCCAAAAATCTCAAGTAAAACCAAAATGGTGCATTAAACAATATTACCAATATTACTAAAAAAATACCGTATAACCAACCTTAGACGGATAAGACAACTTAGAAGTCCAATCGCCAACCAAACCCGTCCGCACCGACTATCAAAACCATTTTAGAACGCACCCTCTTATTGGGTGACAGAGGTCATGTGACCAGTGTCAAAAGTGTATCATTCTCATTAACAGCGTTGCCACATTTAGTAGATTTCTACTTTTTTGGTAGATTTTTGATATTTTTTAAAAAATTCTAGTAGGCAATATTTTTTAGTAGATTTTTGGTATATTTCAACAGAATTTGATCCATTTTTTTTCGAATCATGAGGAAACTATAATAAGTATTTTTGAAAAATTTAAACGCAGAATGAAAGACTGCATTATTTAGAAAAACCAAAACGTTTCTTTTGAACGAGATATTTGGAATTAAAAGTCACACTAAATTTTTTCTTTTTCTCACCCCTGTAACTTATTAAAATAAACATTATAGAAGTTTTCAGGGACTTTCGGTCCTCGGTAATAACGTAATCTTTCTTTGTGCGTTTAAATTTTTCAAAAATACTTATTAGTTTTCTAAGGATTCGCAAAAAATGAAAACATTTAAAATACATTGAACATTTTAACAGACGACATTTTGCCTCTACCCCCTTAAGTTAGCTGTTGTTTTTATTATAAAAAATCCCAAATATGTCCCAAAAATCCTTAAGTATATTTTAGTTTTTGATTTAGTAGATTTTAGCTAAAAAATGGTAATAACCAGCTGGTGGTTTGGAATAATTAGGTTTCCAATTTTGTGGAATTCCTCTTGGGACATTTAGGACGGATGTGCTTATCACTGTATTACTGTATTTACATGGTCTAAAAAGAATCTACTGATTTTGTGAAAACAAAACTACTGAAAGAATAAAAACTGACCTGGCAACCCTGTCTGCCAAAGCTGATACAAAGATTAAGGTTATCAAATCTCAAATCTACTGACAAAACAATGGAATGGAAACCAGCTATTAAAAAAACAAATAAACAGGTTGTTAAATAAATCGAAAATTTCCATCAAAATAAAATATATAATAATAAGAAACAAATAAGGTTATAAAGTAAATTCTTTTTCTCCTCTGGAAGTTGCCGCAAACGTGTCACACCTCTAGAACAACACAGGGTCGTGACGTGACAGACAACTACAGAGTCGGCCAGGGCGTAAATTAGTTTAGCATTATAACATTTTTAAGTCGTTGCGATTGTTGAAAAAACTGAACTGTGATATGTAGTTGTCACAATGGTAATAAATTAGTTGCCCGTATAACTAAAGGTTGTAACATCGTAATGTCAGTCGGGGTAGGGGACGTTCGCCGAAGCAACTGAAAATGCTCTCGGACAACGTTGTATACAGTGCATTTGTTTGTACTGACAACCAATGCGTCGAAAAATTGCTACTTGGGTATGATCTCATTTTCAGCCGCCATTATGACATTTAGAAGTTTTACCAAAGAATACTAACACAGTGTGTTAGTAATGGTTTTACCAGCAGGTTTTACGTTTTTGCTCTTTGCGCAGAAATTGGCGCAGTTATTGTACAAGAATCTGTGCCTGACACAAATTCTTGTATCGTTTCTGATATCGTTTCTTGTATCTGTGTATGACACTATACATTTTTTTGACATATCAGAAACGATATTAGAAATGATACAAGAAAATGCATAGTGTCATACAGCCTTTTGGTAATACGTATCGCGATACGGGAGTTCAACCATTAATGCGCAAGCGTATATGTCAAAAAGATGCGTTACGTTTACGTATTTGTGTGCACAAAAACTCCCTAGTAACGTTCTGATACGTACCTGAGAACGCATCCCTATCGAGACGAAAGTCACCGAATGCACACGAGGATCTTGCCCGATTACCTACCAAATGAACATTTCATCAGCGTTTATCAACATTTTAAGGTTATATTGGTTATTGGTTTAGTCTATTTGAGTAAAATTATTCTGTTTGTAATTGGAAATTGGAACTTCATAATATATTTAAAATTTTATTGTTTTTAAGTTGTCTATTAATAAAGCACAACAAACAGATATTAATTTAAGAAATACAGTGATCACCACAATTAATAACTAGATAAACAAATGACCTAGTTTCAGTAAAATTTTCAAATAAATATTACCAAACTATTTACATTCTACTGGAATTTTGATGTAGGTACAATAATTTACAACTAAAAAGTAGGTATAAACAAAAATAAAAAAAATTTAACCTAAGGAAAAATAATATATTTATATTTAAATAGAACCAATTAAAACCATACAATTTCATCATTCATTTATATTTTTTTACATTTGTATATTAATTGTATATTGTGTGAACATTGTTTTATTTTTTGAATGTCAACGGAATTTAAAAATGACTTAACGATTTGCTTTACGTTACGTTAAGGGAGTTACAAAAACTACCTATTTTAACATTCATCCTCTACGACACGTTAGTTGCTTTACGTATACGGAGATGCGTACGTTACGTAGCAACAAAAACTCCCTAATGTAAAACGCTGAAAAGACCGTTGATAATAAAAAGTGATAATAAAAAGGGTGGGTTGTGATTGCGCGCAGCGGTCAAATACCTCCTGCCCTGCGGTTCTCTCACTCTAATACCCGTAAGTTGGGTTTGGACCGAAGGGTTAGGTCTTCCTCCTTTCAGGCAAAAACCGATATTTACTGCGGTTGCATGATATTTAATATTAAAATAGTATTGGATGTGGTAGAATGTAGACTCTTTGTATAATTACCAATTGAACAGTGAAGCTGTTAGTAATAATAAAATAGTAATGTTTGTAATAGTTTCTCTAATTTGTTTTTGTACGTAGACCGCATGCCGAATCAGCTAAATTGCCGTAGACCACATATTAGACGGTAGACCGCATACCGAAGTGGCACCCTTTCTTCAATCGTCTTGCGAATTCGGGAGGAGTGTTTAGCAGTCTTGCTTCATCATTTGGATGACTTCTCAGTCCATCAAGGTAGCTTTTTGCGATCCTTTGAATTTCTTCCTCTACCAAAGGTGTAGCTGAGTCCTCGTGTAAGGTTTTACATAATTTTTACATATTAGGGGTGCGTTGAATATCATCCTCAATATTTTTGATTGGACTCTTTGTATTATCTTGATATTTGATGGCTTTGAGCAACCCCAGAGTTGAACAGCATAGGTCCAAATTGGTTTTATCATAGTTTTATACAGAATACAGGTGCAGTTTATTTTCAATATTGAGTTTTGACTTTCGACCAATAAGCCAGCTCATTTGTCGTATTTTGATGTTGATCTGGGTTTTCTTGGCTTGAATATGCGGCTTCCATGTTAATCTTTTATCAAGGGTTAGTCCCAAATATTTGACTTGTGTGCTGACTGGTAATAATTGTGTATCATTTAATATTATTATTGCATTATTGGACATATATCCCTTCGGTTTGTAAATGTAACTTTGGTTGACTTCGTTTCATTTACTTTCACCTTCCATTTGTTGAGCATGTTCCCAATTGGTCAAGGTGGTTTTGCAGTTATGCAGACGCGATAATGGGGTCCTCATTGACAGCGATTATGGTGGTGGCATCAGCGAAGGATATCTGCGGTAAATAATAGGTAAAGGAGAGGACCCAGGACGCTACCCTGCGGTACGCCTGATTTAATGGGAAAATATGTGGAAGTTGCTGTATTATATTTTACTTGTAAGTAACGATCTTCAATGTAGGATTTCATAGTTAGGTAGTAGAGGGTTTAAAAAATACTTTTGAGTTTGTATAAGAGTCCAGTACGCCATACTCTATAAAATGCCTTTTCTACATCTAAGAATGCCGCTGTGCAATATTTTTTTTTCTCAATAGCAGTAAGGATTTTTGATATAATTCTATGAGTCTGTGGTGTTGTGGAGTTTCTCTCTCTAAAACCAAACTGGGTATTTCTACATCTAGACTAATGTCCTTCTTCAGTCTATCGAGTAGTAGTCTTTCGAAGATCTTAGACATTGTCGGCAACAAGCTGATTGGTCGATAGGATGATGTTTTATTTGAAGGTTTACCCGGTTTGTGAATCATTATTATTTGCACAAATTTCCATGTGATTGGGAGTCCCTCTGAGTGCACTATTGTATATTGTAGTTAGCATGACCAATGCTCTTCTCGAAAGATGTATCTGTATTAATCCTGTTATTAGGTCAAATCCAGGTGCTTTGTGGTTATCGCATTTTCCTATTTCTAGTTTAACTTCTGATGGACTGAATGGTGTTATTGGGAGCGACAGGAAGTCTCTTATTAAGTTTCCATCATCATTATTCTCTGCTTGGTGTTCTTTAAAAATACCAGCTAAGTATTCTGCAAATGTTGAAGCTTTTTCCTGGTCTGACTTCCCCATCCCATCCCATTCCCCATCTTTCTTAATTGGCGGGTTGCTTCTGCAGGTCTCTTTAAGTGTTTTGTTGCCTTCCATATTGAGTGATCTTCTTTTAGACAAGGTACTAATGTAGTGTTCAAATGTGGCATTGCGTGCATCATTTAAGCGCTGTTGTTTAAGCGCTTTAATAGCTTGGTTAAGAGAACTTTTGATTTTTGTTTTGCCAAACTGAATCAAATTGGGTATACATCTTACATGCACGTAACGGAGAAATTTCATGTCTCCTTTTTAAAAATCTAACACTATTTAAATCGTGGACCTGGTCCACCCATTTTTCTGTAGAAACCAGAAGACATGGCCAACAATACAGTATATTTTTCTTGAAACCATAATATAACCAAGGATTTTCACTGTACCAACTAAATTTAAAATGTCGAACTACTTTTGTCGATTATTTTTTTAAATTGTTTAAAATAGGTCTTTTATTTTTAATCTCATTTTTTTCTTCAAAATTATACAAGGAGAATTACTTTTCAAGTAGTTGATCGATTAAGAAGCGACATTTATCCATGGTTAACTGCACGCACACTTTTTATAGGTACTGTCACCAATTTTAAATCTGGTAACAGCGCCACTAATACACAGCGCGCTTATGCCATCGCTTCTTCAAAATTTTCAGTCACTAGCCGATCCCGAGCGTCAGCGTGGTTATATAACCTTTGTAACTAGAAATGAGTCTGGTAACAGAGTATAATAAAGTGCAACTGAGTCACATAAACTCGCCAATATTTTCGTGTCTACGAGTAGTTGGCTATTTACTGAGTTAGGTACTATATTACCACATAATACAATAAAATATTTCTATTGGTAAAAAATTGGTAAATAGAATTATTCATCGTCATAAAATATTTATTTGCAATATTTTTAACTGTAAGCAATGGTAACAGTGGTTACATGGACGCTTCGCCAGTGCTGGTTAGTCTATTATATTCGCGTTTGTCATTAATTTTGTGGCTCCTTTGACATCTACCTCTTTCGACTATTAGTTGTCTAATATACCTAATTCGGAGTGGTATTTGTGTTTTCTTGCTTTGGAGTTGATGGTGTAGCTAGATATGCAGTTTGCTGAATTTGGCAGGTGAAGTGGTTTATAGCTTTATCTATGTCATCTTTTTCTTTTAGTCTGATTCCAAGATTTATATTTGTGTCAAGCTGGTACTTGAATTCACACCAATTAGTTTTAGGGGAAGTCAACTTGGGTATTTCAGGTCGTTTGATTATGTGGGTGCTGATTGTTGCTATGATTGGTGTGTGGTCAGACGAGAGATCCCAATTTGCTTCTATGTTTGTGTAGTTTGCTGCAATTCCTTTTAGGATGAAGAAGTCGAGTAGATCTGGTAGTCTATTTGTATCGGATGGCCAGTATCTTGGTTGTCCCGTCAATAAGTAGGTGCAGTTTGTGTTATTGATGGCATCTAGAAGGCTTCTGCCCTTTGGTGTATTAAGTCTTAAAACCAAATTCGTATGCTTAGCATTCCAATCACCTCCAACAACGAATTTGTTACCTAGTTTGTTGAATAGTTCTTCGTATTCTTCAGTTGTGATTCTATGTCTAGGAGGGCTATATATTGCAGCAATTTCGAAGTCCCAAGGCCTGGCATTTATATTAAGTATTGTTGCGTGTATCTTATCTGTTTTATGTTCCGGCATTTGATGATGTTGTGTATTGTTCCTAATAATTATTGCGTATTATTTAAAACCTATTTTACGTATTATTTAAAAAAATAATAGATGCAAGTGAAATTATAGTCATAAAGATAACAATTTCCATTTGTATTACATTGTAACTTCATATTTGGTTTATATGTTAAAATTTTAGATAAATGATGATAGGTACATACCTACCAATTGTTATCCATTCACTGTTCTATGGAGTGTTCCATGATACTATAAATAACGTGTACAGTAATCCCTCTTCAATCGCGGGGCTTACGTTCCGAAGAGAAAGGTGCGGTTGGTGAAACCGTGGTTGGCGAGGGATCCGCGATCCAAAGAAGAATGTGACATATATAGGTAATCCCAATATTCCCAATATTAAATACGTATATATTAGTATGTACATAGAAAGAAATATGATTCAATTGCATATCTGTGAAATAGTATTATCATATCAACAAAAATAAAGACGCTGAGATCATCGTCTACATTCGCCGGTATTTTAAACCTTCAGAATATAAACTAATTGCCGTAGTCTTACTACTAAGAACAAGCGCCAGTGGCATATCATGAGTGATTTAACGCGACTGGTCAAATTATAAAAAATATATAAAAATAATAAAATATTCTCATTAAAGATTTAACAGATATCGCAACCGCGGATAAGTGAAACCGCGGTTGATGAGTCCGCGGATAATGAGGGATTACTGTACTTTAAATTGTAAGTTCGCACCTTTATCAATCGAATTGTAATAGTTGAAGGAAACTTTAAGTTTAAAGTCCACTTTAACTTTATTATGAAACCGAGCGTAATACGCAAGGTAGCTAACACATCAAGCTATTTATATTATACATGCAATCTTATACTTTAAGAGAGGAAAAACCTCATTTTTGCGCCCCACAAACGGAGACGCTCGCCTGTGGTGCATCACTTGCAGGACCGTTATTATCATCTAAAATGTATACTGTTGTGTACTTTTTGAATCTACTTTGTTTTCAATCGTATAGAAAGTTGTATATATTCATATTGCAAATATTTAACTCCTCTATTTGTGCTATAGTTATTTTCCTAACAAGTGCAGAAAGCCATTCTTTTCCGCACGCGACTGCAATTTGCCGAACGACGCGAAGCGGGAGTTTACTCCCGCTACGGGATATAATCCCGTAGTCTCTACGGATACGGTTTACTAGACAAACTAAGATATACTTCATCTATATTCCATGTCGTCCAATGGTCTTCGACTTCAATTTCCGAGTTATCTTTTTTGTGTCGCACCGATGCGATGTTGCGGATGGATAGAGCAGAGATAATTTTACTTACGCCATTACCTGTAGTTAGTTTTAGTTTGGCAAAAGCTTGTAACGATAGAACTACCATAGATAGTTGGGGTGCTGTTGTAGAATACTACTTACTAACCATGGGAGCCTACAGTTATCACTCCGCCTAGCTCAGTATCTCAGATGTAAGTTCGTCTTGTCTTAATCGAAGATATGAACAATGAAAATTCAGATTGGGACAAATTAAGCAAAAAATTAACTAATATTTATTTATCATAAAAACAAACTATAGTAATATTTATGTATGCAAGCAAACTCTGCCTTTAGCTTTACAATACATTTAATGTATTGATACTTTGATATGGCATCGATGGATTGCTCGTTTCTGTGGAGGCTGGTTGGAGTTGAATGCTGTTGACTCCAGATGAAGTAGGTAGGCCTTAAATGTGGACTATGTCTTCAAGCGTCCGTCGTGTTCTTGAAGACAGCTGAAGTTGGTTGTTTATTTCCACTAGGTATTACGAAGTCCCTTCTGAAGGGGCAAATAGACATTTTCTAACTTAGTTCCAAAAACCCAAGGACAGTGCCGGATTAACCATTAGGCAAAGTAGGCAGTTGCATAGGGGTTTCGACCCCAAAGGGGGCCTCGCAGCCCTCGCAGTGCCCAAAACGATAACTATAAAATTGTTAAAATATAAAAATTTGCCAAATTTTCACCTTTATCCAACTGACAATATATTCTAAACAATATGTTTCTTCGAGTTGTATCGGTTTTGAGTAATACCTACTAAAATATTTTTATACCTAAACTGTTGAAAAACATTTCAGGTAACCTAGTAAATACAAGATTTTAGCAATATAAGTACCTACAATGGGGTAAGGTTATATCAACCATAATAAATTTATTTGAATTTGGACATATATGTCACGTACATTCTATGAATATTTATAATTCTATTGTATATACTAAAACCAATGCTAAAACTTAATATTATTTGCGTTGGGTTGTTTTATTTAAACATGGTTTTTTCAATCTAATATTTAAATCGAAATCATCTTTTATTAGTTTGGTTTTGTTTGTTCTTTGGAAGAGAATAATAATTGTTATCCTGTAGTTAGGTGCAATAGTTGATAGTAGTAGTAGCAGATCAGACATCTAGTTCAGAGAAATAAGGAAAAAAAAATATCCTGTTGGTGACACAACCCCCTCCAGGCCGAAACCAAATTTTTTGAATAGAATGGACATCTATATTATTAACCTATATGTTTCCTGCAGCCGATTTTGATGATATACATAGTTATAAACAAATGAAGATCAAAAAACGGTAAATTTTCGCTTTTTTCGTCTATTACTAAAAAGTTAGGCATTGTACACAAATTTAAGAGTAAGAAACTTATAAACCGTATAAAAAACTTCAATATGGCGTTCGCTGAATAAGTCTATCCTTATAGGTTGCTTAGAAAATTGCAAAATAAATCATAAATTTTGAGTTTTTATAAATATTCATAACTTATGTAAAAATTAACATAGAACCTTCTTATTACCCGGAATGCTGAGACTTGTGGTGCTTAAATCATACCCTAAATTTCAAAGCAATTGGTCAAATAGTTTAAAAGTTATTTAATTTGTTTATCCCAAATTAATTTTTTTTGCAACACTGTAAGTCAGAAAATGATGAAGTTACAGTAATACCTTAGATAGTTTATGAAAGAAGAAAATTTACAGTATTAATTTAGTTAAAAAAAATGACAAAAAATAATTATAAATATTGCAAAATTATTTTGCAAAAACATGTGATTTAAAAAATGGGGGGGCTAACTTTGCCCCTAATTGTCCTAGGAGAGTTGTTTTTCTTTCTAAATGTGTATAAAAATTCAGTCTCTCTAAATATGAAAAAACAATTTTTCTACGGGTAACGGTTAAAAAGTTATTCTCATTGTTTATAAGTAAGCAAAAAATCGACACGTTTTTGCAAAATAATTTTACACTGTTTAAAATTATTTTTTGTCATTTATTTTTAATTAAGGTAATAGTATAAATATTCTTCTTACATAAACTGTCCGAAGTATTATTCTAACCTCATAATTTTCTGACTTATAGTGTTGCAAAAAAAATGAATTTGGGTTAAACAAATTAAATAACTTTTAAACTATTTGACCAATTGCTTTGAAATTTAAAATATAATTTAAGTACAAGAAGTCTCAGCATTACGTGTAATAAGAAGGTTCTAAGTTAATTTTTACATAAGTTATGAATATTTATAAAAACTCAAAATTTATGATTTATTTTGCAATTTTCTAAGCAACCAATAAGGATGGACATATTCAGCGAAAGCCATACTGAAGTTTTTTATACGATTTATGAGTTTCCTACTCTCAAATTTGTTTAAAGTGCTTAACTTTTTGGTAATAGACGAAATAAGCGAAAATTTACCGCTTTTTGATCTTCATTTGTTTATAACTATGTATATCATCAAAATCGGCTGCAGGAAACATATAGGTTAATAATATAGATGTCCATACTACTCAAAAAATTTGGTCTCGGCCTGGAGGGGGATGTGTCACGAGAAAAATCTTATTTCTCTGGACTACTAAGGTTTCTCCATGACACTTCAAGAACAAGGACACTGAAGCGTTTTTTCGACAAGTAATGCCCATAAGAGCAAATTGTAACTATTTCCTGCGTAGGATCTGGCGGCCATTTTTATTTATAAACAATTTAGTGTCAAAAACGGCATTTTTCCTTTTTTTTTTCAAATCAATTGAAAACAGTGAAACTTATGGGTTTTTAGTACAAACATCTTCGAGAGTTTGGAAAAAGCTTTAAAATGGATTGTTACAAAGTTTGATACACTCCATTGATACTCAAAGTTTGACATACTAATTAATTATTACAAAGGTTAATATAATTGCGAAAAAGGTCAAAATTGCAAAAAAATTAATTTCGCATAACTATTGTAAAAATGAATGTACAGTTTTGAAATTATTGTCAAATGAGGGTTCTTTGGTGCTTAATGTGACAAACATTTCAAGGTGATTCGTTTAATTGTTTAAATTTTATACAATCCACAATGAAAGAGCATGAGCTGTATTTTCAACTTGGTTTAAAAAAAGTAAATAAAAAATGCATTTATTAGTAATAAATAATTATGCAAAAGTATCATGAATCTTTCCTTATAAACATTTTATTTTTTATAGAATAAATTATTATATTTATTACAATTTTTTATCACTATTGGAGTTATTATCAAAAGAAAATGAAATTTATATACTTATATTGAAATTTTTTTTTTAAATCATATTTTTTTCAAAAATATTCATTCTAAACCGGTCAAAATATTTGAGGTTCTTACTAATGCTAAAGTAAAAAAAGTCTTACAGGAATTACTATAAATTTTAATTTTTGTGAAAATAACGATGTTTTATTTTTCACTTTTTTCTAAAAAATTTGAAAGTGTCCTCTTATTTTCACCATAACTTGCTTAATTTTGATATTATTATTAAATCTATTAACTCATTCATTTCATAGGTATACCTGATTACTTTGACAAGTGTTTAATAAGTAGATATATTTTTTATAAAATACATCGTGTTCCCGATATTTAAGCTTGAATATGTACCTATAATCCGTTTGAAAATTATTGATTGTACAGTTTTTACGATGCAGGTCATTTGTACCTATTTACGGACAATAGATTTAAGTACTTGCAGGAAAAAAATAGACTTTCAATTAACTATAACTTACTTTGAATTATTATTATTATTAAAAGGTTTTTAATTAAGGAATTTATTGTATTTTTTATTAGCTTCAATTTTGGTAATAATAACTTTAAAACCGATTTAAAACATGTATTTTTTTCACAAAAAAATTAAAATCTTTGATCTTTAGTAACTCAAAAAGCATTGATTTATTTTGATGACTTGATATAACATATTTTTGGCTAAAAATTTATCCCTCTGTCCATTTATGAGGTTATTTTTAATAAAATAATTTTCACCCCTCGAAAAGGGGTGACAACCACCTCTGTTTAGGGAGCGTTCAAGTAATACGTAACACGATTTTTGAAGATTTTTGACCCCCCTCCCCCCTACGTAACGCACTCCAATGGGCGTTTAACTATTGCGTAACGCAATTTTTGATACGTAATACTTGAACGGCCCCTTATATGATTAGATCTGTAAGTTTCATACAGTATGTCCCTGTAAGTTGTATCCATATGGAAAACTTTTTTATTATTAATTTTACGAAAAAAAGTTATACTTTATAAAAAGCTCTGCATGGTCCAAAACCTAAGATTTAACCATCAAATATCAAATTTTTTGAATATTATACGAGGTATGTCAAAAAGTTTGAATTTCACTCAAGAGTAAAGTAGCTTTATTTTTCGTAATATTGGAAATTGCTATTATGAAAAGTTGTTTGGAATTAAAAACTATATTCTAATATGCAATTACATCCTTCTAATTGAAAAAAATTTTTTTTGAGAAATTATGGATAACTATCATTATTTTTTCAGTTATTTCAATTCTGATAACTCTTTTATTATTAATTTTACGAAAAAAAAGTGATTCTTAGTAAAAAGTTCTGGATGGTCTAAAACTTAAAATACAACCATCTTATATCAAATTTTATCAATTTTATACGAGGTATGTCAAAAAGATAAATTTAGATTAAAAGCAAAGTACCTTTATAGTTCAGAATATTTCAATTAGAAGGATGTAATTACATACTGAAACATAGTTTTTAATTCTAAATAACTTTTTGTAATAACAATTTTCGATATTGTAAAAAATAAACGTATTTTACTCTTGAGCGAAATTCATATTTTTTGACATGCCTCGTATAAAATTGATAAAATTTGACAAAAGATGGTTGTATTTTAGATTTTAGACCATGCAAAAATTTTTATTAAGAATCACTTTTTTTCGTCAAATTAATAATAAAAGAGTTATCTGAATTAAAATAACTGAAAATAATGTTATCTATCCATAATTTTTCAAAAAAAAAATTTTTTTCAATTAGAAGGATGTAATTGCATACTAGAATACAGTTTTTAATTCTAAACAACTTTTCATAATAGCAATTTTCAATATTGTGAAAAATAAAGCTACTTTACTCTTGAGTGAAATTCAAACTTTTTGACATAACTCGTATAATATTCAAAAAAATTGATATTTGATGGTTAAATCGTAGGTTTTGGACCATGCAGAGCTTTTTATAACGAATAACTTTTTTTCGTAAAATTAATAATAAAAAAAGTTTTCCATATGGATACAACTTACAGGGACATACTGTATATTCAAAGTGCTTATTTTTTAAACAGATTGGTTATAGTAGAATTTTTAATTTTGAAAAAAATGATTTTTTTTTCAAAATAACTTAAAAATTATTAGAGATACCAAAAATCTCAAACCATAAAAAAAGTAACTTTTTCTTAAGGCTATGGGTACATAATTCGCAAATATTTTACTTGTATCCCTACTTTTTCTGTCTTTACACGGCAAATTACGTGTAGTAAAATTCACACTGGTGTGGATATGTAAACATTATTAGAATGTCATTCTACTTGAAAATGTCATAATTAATTTAAAGAGATGGCTTTTGAATGTTCTTGGATAACTGTTATTTTTATAATTGCAAATTATTAATTCAGTTAATAAATGTGATAATTTTTTCACTAACTATGTTTTCAGTGATTGTAATAATTTATTTGTACGACAAAAACTAATAATCAATCGAGAAAAGAGGAAAAGTGTTAAAGTGATTTTTTAATAATATGTTGTTATTTTGGAACGCTTACAATTTTGAACATCTCTAACAACAAAATACTTGGATCACAGGATATATCTGATGTATTCTCTGCTTGGATCTTCCACAAATAATACACAATAAATAACTTTTTATTAAGTTCACGTCTTAAATCAATTATTTATCAAATACACTATATATCAATAATATTTAATCAATTTTTCAAAATATTCCCGATGCAATGTCAAATATTTAAAATTGTCACTGATTGTCAGTGTCTGACTGACAATATATGCTGACAATATTATATTCGGTTGAGTGCGTTGTAAGACAAAGACAGATTTGGAAAATATTACCACGGCATTGTGTTCATTTTTTTCAAATCCTGAAAAAACCAATAAATATTTTTGAAAAATTTAAACGCAGAATGAAAGACTAAATTATTACCGAGGGCCGAAAGTCCCTTAGAATAAATAAAAAGTTTATTTTGAATGAGATATTTGAAATTAAAAATCACACTAAATTTTCTCTTAGTTTTTTCACCCCTGTAACTTATTAAAATAAACATTATAGAAGTTCTCAGGGACTTTCGGCCCTCGCTAATAACGTAATCTTTCATTCTGCGTTTAAATTTTTCAAAAATACTTATTAGTTTTCTCAGGATTTGAAAAAAATGAAGCCCCATTTGAATAGCATTGCAGCCGAAAATACGTACCGATCCTCTTAAAGGGCCTCATAGTTTGGTTACCTAGGGGCCACAAGATTCTTAATCCGGCACTGCCCAAGGATTGTAAAAGTAACATAAATTCAGGGAAAGACGAACTTAAATGGAAATAAAATGAGAATAACAAAACACTGTCCCACTATGGTCCCACCATCTTATGAAGACTGAATTTGACAGCATTGGAAGGGGAGTTGTCAATTGAAATGAAGTGTAGCACATACGTATGGAAAATTAATATATCTGTGATTGAATTAGTTGTCTTATAATAGAACAGAATATTTAGCTAATACAAAAGGAAGAGAGAGAGAGAGAGAACGCCAACTATTTTTTGAAGAAAACATAGTAAAATGAATTTTACTAAGAAAATAATGAGAGTAGTCATCAAAAATAACTCCGCTTGTGGTGACAAATGGGTGAATCGAGTAGCTCAGGAGTCACCACTGCCGGTCCTAAGCCCGGATAAAGGAGGAAGGTTGGGCAGTGGGCTGACAACCCACTCCCGGAAAAAACACACTGTTACGAAACCTGAACATTTGCCTCGGAATACAGGACGGAACTTTCGGAAACGACTCAAGCTACGAAACATGGACTATGCATTTGGAAACTGGAATGTGAGGACGCTAAATAGACCAGGAGCTCAAACCGCACTTCTGCAAGAACTAAAAAGATATAAGATCATGATTACTACTCTCCAGGAGACAAGATGGCTGGGGAAAGGTGTCAGGGACACTAAAACGCACACAATTCTATATAGTGGGAAGGAACAAGGAAGCAAAGAATGTGGAGTCGCATTTGTGGTGGATAATGATTTTAAGTCAAAAATCGTCGACTTCCAAGCAGTCAGTGAAAGGATATGTAAGTTGAGAATTCGCACCCACTTCTTCAACCTAACAATGATAAACATTCACTGTCCAACAGAAAATCAAGAGCAACATACAAAGGAAAGATTTTACCAACAGCTGGAGATAGTATATGATAATGCGCCAAAAAATGACATCAAGATTATAATGGGTGATATGAATGCTAAAATAGGCAAGGAACCGCAGTTCTATGGCACAATAGGAAAACACTCTCTGCACAATGAAACAAGCGAGAATGGGGAGTTTTTGATAAATTTTGCCACCAGTAAAAACATGGTTATAAGTTCCACATGCTTCCCACATAAAGGCATACACAAAATGACATGGATTTCACCAGATGGAACCACAACCAATCAAATTGACCATGTGCTGATAGACAAAAGGGCAGCCAGTAGTATCTCCGATGTGAGAACACGACGAGGAGCATGCTGTGGATCAGACCATCTTTTAGTACAAACCAAATTTAGATGCAGAGTTAACAGCAAAAGAAACGAAAGACAACAAAGAACAAACAAACTGGACCTGGAAAAACTGAAGATTCAGGAATGTAAAGAGAAGTTCGAACAAGAAGTCGCAAATGAGTTAAGGACGCTAGAACTGCACTCCATAGAGGGCAAATGGACTAATATCAAAACAGCAGTACTGACAGCAGCAGCGTCCACCCTGGGAAACAAGAAAAAGGAGAAAAAAGCAGTATGGTTTGATGACGAGTGCAGACAAGCAATCGAGGAAAGAAATGAAGCACACAAAATGTACATAACAAGAAGAACACGGGAAAGACGAACATTATTTGAAGTCGCAAGACGAAAAGCAGACAAGACATGTAGAAATAAAAAGAGAGCCTATGAAAATGGACAAATAGAAAAAATGGAAGAACATTTCAAAAACAACGAAATTAGAGGGGCTTACGAATACCTAAAAAAGATAAAAAGTGGGTATAAACCTCAAACAAGTCTATGTAAAGATGAAAGTAGGCAAATAATCAGTGACCAACAGAAAGTCACAGAAACCTGGAAGCATTATTTTCAGACACTACTTGGAACTCAAGTAGACATGGAAGATGAAATGGGTATGATCTACGTAGAAGAGAATGGAGTAGAAGCTCCAACCATAGGGGAAGTTTTCGAAGCCATTAAGGCCCAGAAAAACAATAAAGCTCCGGGAGTAGATGAAATACCAGCAGAACTATATAAGGTAGGTGGCGACCACCTAGCAAGTCACATCCACGCGCTCATCAGAGACGTATGGCAAGAAGAGAAAATACCCGACGACTGGAAGAAAAGTATAGTATGCCCGATCTATAAAAAAGGAGACAAACTCCAGTGCAAAAACTACCGTGGAATCTCTCTACTATGTACAGCATATAAAGTCCTCACGTATATTATAAACCAGCGGCTCCAACCACTAGCAGAAAATATTATTGGAGAGTATCAGACGGGCTCCCGACGGGGAAGATCGACACTGGATCAAATATTCACAGTAAAACAGATCTTGAGCAAAGCATGGGAACACGATATTGATGTTCACAACGTGTTTGTAGACTTCAAACAGGCATACGACTCAGTCAAAAGGAACAAACTATACTATATATTGGCTGAATTGGCAATACCACACAAGTTAATAAGACTCATTAAAGCCACAATGGATGAAACTCAGGCATGTGCACGAATACAAAACCACCGGACAGACTTTTTTAACATTTCGCAGGGACTAAAACAGGGAGATGGGCTGGCCCCAACATTGTTTAACCTGGCACTGGAGTATGCGGTTAGGCAAATGCAAACTGGACGAGGAAATCTACTGACCAACCGAACGGTTCAACTGGCCGCTTATGCTGATGATATTAATATTATGAGTAGAACATCAACAGGAGCACAGGAAACATATGCAGAGTTAAAAACACAAACAAAAATGCTAGGTCTGGAAATTAACACAGAAAAAACAAAAATAATGACTCAGACGAGAAGAAATATAGTCCCAGAAAACATTATACATGAAGATGACATTGAAACGGTTGAAAAGTTTACATACCTGGGAGTAGAAATATATGCCGACGGATCAGAAGATGGAGCAATAAGGAAGAGAATAACGCAGGCAAACAGAGCTTATTTTGCCCTCTCCCATATATTTCGGTCAAAAAGTGTCCACCGAAATACAAAGATGAGAATCTATAAAACCTTAATTCGACCAATAACATGCTATGGCAGTGAAGTCTGGGTGCTGAAAGAAACATCCAAAAACAAACTCGACACATTCGAAAGGAAAGTACTTAGGAGAATACTAGGACCTGTGAGGGAAAATGGAATCTTCAGAAGTCGATACAACAACGAGCTTTATCAACTTTATAAGGAAACGCCCCTGTCAGACTTCATTAGATTACAAAGATTGCAATGGGCCGGACATGTGATAAGAATGGGAGAGGATAGGCTACCAAAACGAGCACTGAATGCTAGAATGCAAGGAAAGAGACCGGTTGGGAAGCCACGAAAGCGCTAGGAAGACACAGTAAACAGCGACCCACAAGCCCTTTTAGGAGTCCGTGTATGGAGAAGAGCAGCCACAGACAGGCAAGGGTGGAGGCAAAAAATAAAGGAGGCCAAGGCTCAATTTGGGCTATAGTGCCGTAGAAGAAGAAGAAGTCATCAAAAATGTATTAGACCACTCATCAGCGGTAAAAACTGTAAAACCGTGGAATTTTGAGAATCAACACCGATTTTAACGAAAATTTGGGTTTAAGCTCTGTTGACACTCTTCTTCAAAATCTACCCTATGCCGAATTGCTCTTTTGCCCTGGGGGTGAATACAGTCCCATCTAGGGGATGAAAATTTTTTAATCAAAATAACTATGGAAATCGATAGAATGACCAATTCTGAGTAAATTTTGTTTTATAAAACTTTTTTGCAAAATTGACACTTTCCAAGTTATTTGCGATTGAAACTATGCATTTTTCATTGAAAAAACTCACATTTTATAACCGTTCTTCATTAATAATTTAAAAAAACTTAATTTTATAGAAAAAATCATTAAGAACAAAATTGTGGCTAATAAAAAAACAAAGAGATTCGCGTCAGAAGGACCTAGGTAAACCCAACAACGGCTGAGTTATTTCTCTTTAAAGGATGGTTATTTTCGAAGAACCTTGAAATGGAGAACCTTCAATCTCAAAAAACTCGAATGTAGTGCAATTTTTTGGGAAACCTTAAGAGATGTCTTCTAAAGCCCATTAAAAAAATCTTTCACATAAGCTCTGACAAAAGTTTTTTGCATAAGAACTGACTGACTTATGACGAAAATAAAAGTCGCTCTCTGATTTTTTCTTTTTGAAATGTACAAAACTAAACCCTCGTCGTTACAATCCTAATCGAAATGAATAACTTACTACTTGAAATTAACTTTATTTAGGTATAATTAATACGATCCATGTGATTCGACCGGTTTGGAATACTTAGTTTAGAAAAAATAGTTGAATAAATCGAAAATGACATTATTATAATTTAAAAAAAGAGCATTTTTCTTAAATAAGCCTAAAAGTGTTCATGATACAAAAACAAAAAAAATTAAAATTTAATTTTCAGTACATTACAATTAATATTTGAAACATTTTTTTATATTATGAATACTTTTAGATTTATTTAAAAAAATGCACTTTTTTAAAAATTTTTAAAGTGTCATTTTTGATTTAATCAACTATTTTTTCTAAACTAAGCATTCCAAACCAGTCAAATTACATGGATCTTATCAATTATATCTAAATAAAGTTAATTTCAAGTAGGAAGCTATTGGCTTCTATTAGGATTGTAACGACGAGGGTTTAATTTCTACATTTCAAAAACAAAAAAAGCAGAAAGCGACTTTATTTTCGTCATAAGTCAGTCAGTTCTTATGCAAAAGACATTTGTCGGAGCCCATTTGAAAGGTTTTTAATGAGCTTTAGAAGGGCCCTCTTAAGTTTTCCCAAAAAATTGCACCACATTCGAGTTATTTGAGATTAAAGGTTCTCCATTTCGATGTTCTTCGAAAATAACCATCCTTTAAAGAGCAATAACTCAGTCGTTATTGGGTTTACATAGGTCTCTCAAGACAGGCATCTCTTTGAGTTTTTATTAGCTACAATTTTGCCCTTAATGCTTTTTTTATAAAATCAAATTTTTATAAGTTATTCATGAAAAACGGTTAAAAAACGTGAGTTTTTCAATGAAAAATCCATAGTTTCAATCGCAAATAACTTCAAAAGTGTCAATTTTGCAAAAAAATTTTATAGAACAAAAATCAACTCAGAATTGGTCACTCTATCGATTTCCATAGTTATTTTTGATTAAAAAATTTTCATCCCCTAGATGGGGTTGTTTTCACCCCCAGGCCAAAACAGCAATTCGGCATAGGGTAGATTTTGACAAAGGTTATAATTTCTACCTAAATCCAAATTTTCAAGGAAATCGACTTTGGTTCTCAAAATTCCACGAGAAAACGGCTGTTGATTGGACTAATACTGTTGTGTACGTTCTCAAATTATTATAGTTTCAAACTATACTTTGTTTTCAATCTTATGGAAAGTTGTAAATATTCATATTGCAATTTACCTCGTCTATTTGCGACAATCCTTTTCGATCCACCAAATTTATTATAGATATCTTCCCTCCGGTTTGCTAGACAAACTAAGATATACGTCATCTATATTCTATGTCGTCCAATGGTATACTTCGACTTCAATTTCCGAGTTATCCCTTTTTTTGTGTCGCACCGCTGTTGCGGATGGATACAGGAGAGATAACTTTTCTTACGCTGTTACCAGAAGTTAGTTAGTTCTAGTTTGAAAACAGCTGCTACCCAACCGTAACTTCGTAAAGCCTATTTAAAATTTAAAAGAGACATTTATACAGAATGATTATTTGTATTGAGGATTTAATTTAATTTAGTAATTGGTGGTTTTTATTTTTGTTGTATTTGTCAATGTGTAAAAAATTTAAAATTTTAATTCTCAGTTTAAAGTTTCTTTTATTAATGTTGTATTCATATTAATTTGAATATGAATTCAAATCAAATATGCACTCTCTGAAGAAACCCTAAGAAAGGTTGAAACTAGTTAGAGTGCTTTTGGCGCTCTCTGAACTAACTAAAATAAGACGGCTCTTGTTTCGCTTCACAACGAAATGATTATTATTATGAATATGAATTATTAATTAATTAACTGACTAATGTCAACGGAACGCAAGGGAGAGTGCTCTATAGTAAATCGTGTTGAATCCTATCCAAGATAGCGGAAAGTAAAAATGTGCCGTCACCTCTCTCTATAGTAAAAGAGGTAGATTTTGAAGAGAATACATTTAAATGTCGTCAAACAAAGCCTAATAAAACACTCGTTTGTATAGTATGTGGAAATAGTTATCATATCTCATGTGCTGTGAAAAACAAAGTGAAATTCTTCAAGATAGGGGATTCGCGTGTAATCTGTTGCCAAAATAGTGATGGAGAACCCATCGAATCATTTAGTGCCATAGCGATAGAAAATCAGTGGTTAAAAAGGCTGTTAGCTGAAAAAGATGATAAGTACAATTTATTATTAGATAACAATAATCTATTAAAATCAAATAATGAACATTTGCTAGAAAAATTAAATTTATTGAAATCAGAAATAACCAGAACCAAAATCTCACAAAAACCCAACACAACTGCTAATGAGGGTTTAATAAAAACTCAAGGTAATGAAGATAGGACAGCCAGTGTCAAGTCAACGAATTATAAATACAAAACAAACAATGAAACTGACTCAAATAAAAATTTTAATGATAAAAACACCAAACATGTTGAAAGGAATTCTAATATACAGGGCAACTCAAAAATTACTACAAACGAATTAAATGCACAATTAATGGATATTCAAACCAAACAGACATGTGACTACATTACAAATTTAACTGTCGAAAATGAGGAAAGCACAAAAATGAATCTTAATCATATCACAATGGGGAGTTCAGAGAATAAAACGAACGATGAAGGATATCAGATTGTGACAAAAAGACGTAAGAAAATAATGGGAACTGGAATTGGTGATAAGGATTTCCATGGAAAATCCGAAAAACCAGACAAAAAATTGTGGCTATTCATATCAAAAGTTCCGGATAGTGTAAATGCGGACCACATCAAGAGTTTCATAATAACTAAGACAAACTGCAAGGATATAAAAGTAAAATTGTTACCAACTGACCAGAAAAGAAGGGATAATCAATGTTTCATGATAGGTGTACTACCTGACTTCAGGAAAGAAATTTACAATCCTGCTTTTTGGCCGAAAAAAATTGGCATTGAACGATTTAACTTTAGGTTAGGAAGAATATTTTTAGATCGTGAACATCACAATAGAGGTCTGTCAACTAGAGAAGATAGACCAGACTCTTTTTTAGTCAAGTAAATCCAAGAGAAAATAATATTGTAAATGTTATTTTATAGTTAGTATTTTAATGTATCTTGTACTGTGTTTGTACTATACCAAGTTGTGTTTTATAAATGTAAACTCATTTTAAAAAACAATAAATTTTCTGTCTGTCTGTCTGTCTGTCTAATATCGTACTTTTTCTAGGACTTACTATTTCGACCATTTCGTTTTGTGCTACCCTTACTAATGTTTCTTCTTCTCTTCTTGTAATGCCTATCCGTTGACGACCAACATAACAATGTGTACTTTGCACACTGCTGCAGTATAGCTGAAAAACTGAAATATTGAACTTAAATAATTACTCAAAATTTGCATCTACGAATTGCGCCAATAACTGAGTGTTTGTAGATGAACTCCAGACGCGTCTAATGGTGTCCCAGGCAACCAAATAACGCTTACAAAACGTTGAAAAGACGGCATAATTATCACCAAACCACGTCAGTTTATCACGTTTTTTCGACTTTGAAAGTCACATGAATTTGTCCCACCACAATTGACGTCATTTTTATCACATTTTAAATACGTGATATCAAAAACGTTTTTATGTCGTTTTTTAGATTTATTTTTCATTTTATGGTTTTAACAATACACAATAATTATTCGTATAGGCATTGTTGGTATTGCAATTTTTTCATTTAACTGTTTTAAATTTAGCCCATAGGCTAAAAGTAAAACCAAATGTAATACTCTCTAAATGTATAGAATTACAATACCTTCAATGCAACATGCCCATTATAGAATTTTCACTTTTTATATAGGTAGATATACTTACTGTGTCAAAACTGAAACAATATTATAAACTAATAAATAATTTATTAACAAATTATCCAGCATATCTTAATTCACGCTATCCACTAAATCAAAAAGAATCATATAACCTCAAAATTTCAAGAAGAATTACTGCATTAAACAAACTCACTTGAGCAAACACGAATAAAAATCTCTTAATTAACACTTTTCTTCAACTAAATATCTAATGAAAAGTCTTATTTTACCACACAAAGCACGTAAACAACAAATGAAAAATCTCTTATGACCATTTACCTAACGTTATAAACGAAATTGTTTGGTGTCAATAGATTTAAGCTCCTCCCAATTTTGTGACGTCCGACTTATGCTATCTCAAATGAAAACGTTTTTTAAACTTATTTTAACGTCATTAATCTTACTTATTTAAAATCACCTACAAAAGACGTCTATATGAAGTAATGTTCTAACACGTGAATATATTAAACCAAAAACTGACGTTTCCTCGATGTTATTGACGTCACTTGGTTGCCTGTGGTATAACCCATATGTGGGAAATATTTGAAATCTTAAGTTTTAGTCCTCATAAGTGTGATCAAATCCATTTCCTATGGGAGAAAACGGTTTTTCAAGCTCATTAAATCATAATATGATTATGATATAATATAATATCATAATATAATAATATAATATAATATTATATCATAATATAATATAATATAATAATATTTCATATTTGACCTTGACTGCATCAGACACTACTTGTTAATAAGTACCTTTCAAACGAGTGTTTAGTGATCAAAATACCTCTGTACATAATCTAACCCACTAAAAAACTGCTCTAGATCATCAAGCTCTTCTAATTTCATTTATATTACTTTATTCCTCAATATAAAGGAGGACTTTTAAACAGGCTTACGACTCAATCTCACGAAACGGGCTATACGAAGCAATGATAGCACTAGGAATATCAGAGAAACTGATACGATTAGTTAAAATGACGTTAACCAACACAGTCAATAAAGTCATGATAGAAGGCAGTTTTTCAAATCAGTTTAACGTCAACAGAGGATTAAAACAAGGGGACCCCCTGTCAACAGACTTATTCAATCTAGTACTAGAAAATATAATTAGAGGAGCCAATATCCAGACAAGCGGCACGATTCTTAACAGAAGACAACAGTGTATAGGTTTTGCAGATGACTTGGTGTTTCTGACGCGTTCAAGAATAGAACTTCAAAAAATGTTCAAGCAATTTGAAGAAGAAGCAAAAAAATATGGCCTGACTATAAACCAAGCAAAAACCAAGTATATGGAAATGAGAGGAGAAAATGCTGAAGAAAATAAGTGGATTACTCTAAGGACAAATGATAAAGATTATAAATTTGAGAAGGTAACTGAATTTGAGTACCTTGGAGTCACAGTTACAAATAGAGGAGACGAAGAGAGAGAGAGAGAGAGAGAGATAGATAAACGGTTGTTAAAAGGTAGCAAAGCAGTAGGTTCATTAAACGCACTGTTGAAGGCAAAAAACGTGTCCAGGGCAGCCAAGATCCGAGCGTATGAAGCAATAGTGAGACCAACGGTGCTGTATGCATGTGAAACTTGGACAATGAACCAGAAAGTAGAAAAGAAGCTAGAGATTTGGGAGAGAAAAATATTGAGAAAAGTTTTTGGTGGTATAAAGGAGGATAACGGGGAATGGCGCAGAAGAACAAACCAGGAGCTAATGGAGATGTATAAGAAACCTAAAATAACTCAGAAAATCAAGGCACAGAGAGTTAGATGGTTGGGCCATGTTTTACGAATGCCACAAGAAAGAAACGTCCTAAGAGTTTTATCAGCAGGAGAACAAGGGAAGAAAAGAAAAGGGAGACCACGAAGGAAGTGGTTTGATGCCGTCCGGACTGACCTAGAAGAAATGGGTACAAGAGACTGGAGAGGACAAGTACAGGACCGCAAAAAGTGGAAGAAATTAGTCAAGACTATCGAAGCCAAGGGCCACTAAGGCCTGTAGGGCTGTTATATATATTATATATTCCTCAATATACTTTGCCAGGTGGTCCGCCTCTTTCATGTCTTTCTTCCAAAACTTGCCATATATTATAAGCTGTTGATATATCTCGAATACCCTCTAATTGTACTTAAGATTCCGTGGACTCACGGAGTCACAAATGAGGAGATCCTCATAAGAATGAAGAGGAACCGGGAGGTTCCATAAAATCCACCATAAAATCTCTAAAGTTACAATACTTCGGACATATTGAACGAAATAAATCCAGATATGCCCTCCTTCAAGCCATCCTGCAAGGAAACATATTTGGACAACGGGGTCCAGGAAAAAGAAGAACATCCTGATTAAAGAACCTCAGAACTTGATTCAACATAACATCTGTACAATTTCTCCGCGCTACTGCAAATACGATAAAGATGCCATGATGATCGCCAACATTCGTCACGGATAGGCACATCAAGGAGAAGAAGACCCTCTAATTGATTGTCATCTACACATTACACAATAACTGGCCTACAAGCTCTACATATATTATTGTTTCAATTCACCTATGAAGATATAGTTGAAAAGCTTTGAAATTTGTTTCAATTTGTTTCAATTCACCTTATAGTTAAAAATTTGCTTTGAAAAATGAAAAAATCCAAAAACCAATAAATTTAGACATACGGAATATTAAATAAAAATTAAAGTATGGTAATGCTACTTTTCGATAGTGACAAAATACAGGGTGTTCTATTTAACATTACTGACAAAATATGTACTTGCGTTCTGACTCATCCTGTATTAGATATAAAGAAAATTAGCAGTATCAATCATTTTAGAAAATTTTGACAATCAATAAACTACATACACATAGTCCGTCCGCTATAACTTTTCCCATGCGGTACGATTCATTTTCAATAAAATTACCTAAGTCAAAACAGAAAGTGAAACGTACGCCGATATGTGTAATATATAGTACACAGTATACAAAATGTATATTGGGACCGTGCAAGTTCGGAAAAGCGACACCTGGTTTCTACGCTCTGCACTTTTATTCGCACTTTTAATTATATTGGCCAATCATATGGTCCTGGTTACTGGATAATTGTCAAGGCCATAGTCCAAAAAAAATAATAAGAAGAAAAAATAAGATTTAGGTTATGTTATTAAAACGTAAATAATTGTATGTAGTAAATAAAATTAGTTATTAAAATGCAGTACGGCAAGCAAAATACAATTAATTAAATTTACCTTTATATAATAATTGCATATCATATCAATATTGTGGAGCAATATATAATTTTTCTTCTTAAATAACAATAGGTATGAAATGTATGTCAATTTGACAATTTCAATTGACAATAAGTATGAATTATTTAAGAAAGTTACAATTTTTCTCCGCTATTCGCGCACGATCGTTTCGCGTATCCCTTCCAAATACTTGCACACCGCGAATACACATCGACGTTCGCTTCAATTTATGTTTTGACTTAATTTGATTGAAAATGAATCATACCGCATGGGAAAAGTTATAGCGGACGGACTATAGCAGCAATAGATCATTGTTATTGTACTACGTTTTAATTATACAGGGAGATGGAACTTGATACGATTTTCATATAAAATTGGTTAAAAGTTTGTAAATACCCTGTATAACATAACAAAACTTTATATTGTTGTGATAGGGAAGCGAAGAGGATTTCGAATATAAAATCAAATACAGGATGTCCCATTTACACAAAACACAGTGGTCTGCCACTATATTGTCGAACACCCTGTAATATTCTAACAAATTTTGTAAGGTCTCAAAGTTTCCTACAATTTTTGTTATTAACTTTAATTGCTATCTCTTACAATAGCGGATCTACTGAGCTTTATCACAGTAATCAACCACCCTCTATGTGTACACTTGAACTCCGTAAAAAAGTTTTCTACCTCATCCTTATATTTTTTGTTTATTTTTATTTACCCCAAAACATAATAATGTAGACATAAGAAATCAAAGAAAATTGAATATTGTTTTCTTAACGCTCGAGAAACTAATAACTTTCCACACCAAGAGTTGTTCCTTTTAACCGAATGAAAACTTTTTCGTTCATTCGAAGGCACTTTGACATTTTTCTTTTTTCTTGTACTTTAAGAGTGGCATAACGGATGAATAGCGAGTTGAGTTTGGATACTACTGAATCTTAAAAAAGATACACTTCAATGAGCAAAATAGGCCAGCTACGTCATAAATTTTTTTTTTTTTTTTTTGTAAGCATTTATTAGCAATCATAATTACATATTATATAAGCTAATTTGATAACAAGTACAATAACATATATCAATGTATTATTGTACACTAAAATGGCGTTATGAGGTACATCACCCAGCGGTTTCACCTCAGTTTCAGCGAAGATCTATGGGCCATAATCTTCGCAATCTTCTGTTGTTTAGTGGCTGCAGTAATGGTAATATTAATTGGTTGGGGTGGTCTTCCAATTTCTCGTGATGTCTGTTGGCTCTTTCTTGAATTACTGTGCTGACTAACGGGATGTTTAGGTCTGTATGAAGGGTTTGGTTGGAAATGTACCACGGGGCATTTGCGATGGTGCGTAGAATTTTTGATTGAGTTCTTTGGATAATTTTTGTGTTTGATTTGCTGGCACAACTCCATAGTTCTATACCGTACGTCCATATAGGTTTGATGACTGTTTTATAAATCAGCAGTTTGTTCTCAATTGAGAGTCGAGATTTTCTACCTATAAGCCAATTTATTTCTTTCACTCTCAACTCAATTTGTTTCTTCTTCTTTAAAATGTGTTGTTTCCAGTTTAATTTAGAATCAAGATGAAGCCCCAGGTATTTGACGATGTTCTGTTGTGGTATGTTGACTTGATTAAGGCTAATATTTGGGCATTGGTCTTTCCTTAGTGTGAAAGTTATATGTGTTGACTTAGTTTCGTTAGCTTTTATCTTCCATTTCTTTAACCACTGTCCAATTTGGTCTAGGTGTTCTTGAAGTTTTAATACTGCAGCTCTTGGATCCTCTTCAGTTGCAAATATTGCTGTGTCATCAGCGAAAGTTCCAATGGTGGTTTGTGGAGAGGTTGGTAAATCGGATGTGTACAGTACATAAAGAAGTGGACCCAATATACTACCTTGTGGGACTCCTGATTGAATTTTGTTACGGTTTGATAGTTCATCCTCCACTTTAGTTTCAAATTCTCTGTGATTTAGATATGATTTTAATAAGTCAAAGTATTTGTTGGGTAGGGATTTTTTGATTTTATAAAGTAATCCTGGGTGCCATACCTTATCAAATGCTTGGCAATTAATCGAGGAAGGTCAGATGAGGTCGTTAGATAAGTTAGATAGATTACGCAAATATACCTACTGTGCGGCATAAGTTAGGGAGATTGCCAATAAACTAGAAATAACTCATAAATTTAATAATCACTATTACTATTGTTTAAATTAAACATATTAAGACAACCGGATAGTAAAGCTCGGTACGGTATAGGTTATTTGCTTGAGTTGCAAATTGAACGAAAATAAATAAACTAACTTTTGTGTGCAAAAACGAAATTATGCTTGATGTCAGGTTATAGAACTTACAACGAGGAAATATTATTGGTCTTGTGGAGAAAGTAATGTTCTCAGAGGGACATAGATACACAGATTATACAACATATGACAGAAGGTCAAAACAAACGAGAATCGTTGAAAAGCCCGATTTCAATAAAACAGGGCTTTTCAACGATTGTCATTTGTTTTGACCTTCTGTCATATGTTGTATAATCTGTGTATAATATTAATATACGACATATGACAGAAACTCGAAACAAATGAGAATCATTGAAAAGCCATATTTTAATAAAATAGGGCTTTTCAACGAATGTCTTTTGTTTTGAGCTTCTGTCATATGTTGTATAATGTGTGTATAATATTAATATAGGTACGACATATGACAGAAGCTCCAAACAAATAAGAATCGTTGAAAAGCCCTATTTCAATAAAATAAGGCTTTTTAACGATTGTCATTTGTTTTGAGTTTCTGTCATATGTTGTATCATCTGTGCATAATATTAATATACGACATATGACAGAAGCTCGGAACAAACGAGAATCGTTGAAAATCCCTATTTCAATAAAATAACTACAGCTTTGTGTTATGATTCATTTTGACAAATTTAGATTAAAAGTGTTGCATCTTAATTTAATTGCAACAAAACTGAATTATTTCAAAATAATTTTTAAATCATGGCGGATTTCATTTTCCAAAAGTGTAATAAGTCAAAAAATCTCATATTTTTCTGTTAATAATGCAATATTAATACTCACGTGATACCAAAATACTTAGTAATCTAATGCGTTTCTAATATGATTTACAAAAGCATTTAAATCTTTTACTATTATCGAGCAGAATAGATTTTTTCAATTTGTCGAAAAAGTGGTTTTTTGAGTTGCTACACTTTTAATACAGGTGTGCGATATATATTTTATAGTTACTTACACAGAATATTATTCTCCAAAAAATATACCGGGACATAGGAACATCAATGGGAAATTCTAAATTGTTGAATTCTTGCTTCCCTAATTGTTTTACATTAAAAGCCATTACAAACTATTTGTAGGGGACTGAAATCTCTATTTAAAACAATTGTTACATTTGTTCTACGAATTAAACACATATTCCAAAATTGTGCACAAATACAATACATTTGCCAGGGTAGTATATTTGCCAAAGATCAATCGTGAGAAATTTTACAAGAAGCAAGCTGAATTTTATTGAGAATATCAATTTTGGGACCCCAAAAAGATGCAAAAAGTTTGCCACACCTATCTCCAGGCTTCCCCCTGAAAGCCCCCATAGAAATAGTAAAAATGGCAAAATCGCGCAATTTTACTGTATTTAAGAAAGAGTAAAATGCAAAAATTGGATACGAAAGCTGCCCTGTTAATAAGCGCATTTTGATTTTTGTCGATAGGACCCTTCAATAAAAAGATATCTAATTTTTACCGTCAGGTTGATACACATTTACGCACTCGAAATAAGTTTTTTTTTTTAAATAAAATGTGTATCAATTCGACGGTCAAAAATTTGATATTTTTTGATCGCAGTGCTGGTTTATCCACCGGGCGCTTGAGGCGGGCGTGCCCGAGCCCCGGAGGGGCCCGAAGCGGCCCTTCATTTTATTAATAACAAAATAAAGTCCGATAATAATCCAGGTACATATTATTTGAAATAGAGAAAAAGACTACGAAATAGCTGATAACCTTGTAAGAAGGTGATAACTTTTAAACCAGAGTGATTCCTTAGAAAATTGTTTGAAGTGTATGAAGCTGGAGACAAAGCTTGTTATAGACGATTAATGAAAGCACATCTTATAGAGTAAAACCCAATGGAGGCAAAGAGAAGAGAGATTGGCTAATATAATACGAAAGTGTTAAAGCTGTTTGTTGTTACCCGTGAAAATGATTTTCAATTGAAAAAAATAGTTTAACTGATTTTGGATGTATTTTACCCACTGGAAACATTTGAATAGTTTGCTCAAATGTCAGGAAGAAAGTAAATTTTATCTGAACTCTATGGTTACATTAGTAACAAGATCATCAGTCATATGGAGTTATATGGATCATCAGTTAGATTGGAGTTATAGACGCTCGCTTAAAAGAGCAAGTAGAACACGAGGCTGACTATTGGGTAAAGGTCCTTAGAAGAGTTGTCACCATTAAATTACTTGCTTATTAAGGACTAGCTTTCCGTTGATCTCATGAGGAATTAACGAGTCGTCATAAAGGTAATTAATTAAGTTGTCTTATATACTTGGCTTTTGACAATTTCTTAGATGAGCATTTACAGCGGAATACGAATAAAGCAAAAGGTTCAGTTAGCTAAATACTGTCTGACCAAATTTGTAATGAATTCCTGGAAGTGATGAAAGCAAAACTTGTAGAAACTTTTGACGCTGTAAATGCTTTACTTAAAAACTACGGATCCATCAAATATATTTTTTTCAATTAAGCAATAATAGAGACAAAAAATCAGCAGTTAGAAGTGAAGCTAAGGCACTGCAGAATAAAATGGATACCTTTGAGACAGCTCTATGGCACTGATTTGGGCAAAAATTTTAAAACGCGTGAATGCAACAAGCACAAGTTAAAAACTGTGGACTCGAATGTGTTAATTGGAGTAGAATTAATGACATTTGAGCTTTGTTGGAGACGTGAGAAATAAATGAAGTGAAATTGAACTAGAAGCCAAAAATATTTTTTTGCGAAGGCCAGGAAATCTCAAATATATTCTATACTACTGACCTTCAAAGAACAAAGAAAAGAAAAACAGTTTTCGATGCATAAGTTGAAAGTGGCAAATTTTAAAGGGGCAAGAGAGATTCAGAATGGCACCTATGTACGTCGTTGCTCCCACCTGGCGGCGCTAGTGTAGTTGGAGGTCAAAGTTTTACCCGTGTTGAGCTGGCCCCCCCCACTTGCAAAAATTAAAAAACAAATAGCCCTGATTTATGAGCTATTTATGAGCTCTCATATTCCGCAAACTAAAAATTTTGAGCTCGTTCCACTGAGCAGGAATTTAATACCCTAGTGGGGGGGGCTGAGTCAGCCCCCCCCCACTACTTAAAAATAGGAATATTGAATCGCTTTTTGCGGCAGAATTACGAGCTATTTATGAGCTCTTGAAATTATATAGTTTCGATTTTTGAGCTCATCCCCTTCACCCCCAAACAACCCTTTAATTGATTTAACTTAAGAGAAAGATGCTGAGAAAACTTAAAATATATCGTATTGCGGATATAATTCATATAGCTTATATACTCTAAGAATAAACTATTAAATCAAGAGCATTTCGATTATTGAGCTACAACCCCTTCGCAAGAAAACCACCCTATCTTCCCGGCTTAAGAGAAAGTTGTACTTAAAATGCATTAAACTAATTATTTGGCGACTACATATCATTTAATAATTTATATGCTTCCAAATTACGCGCATTTAGATCAGTAGATTGCAATTTATTTTGTATAGTGCAGTCACTGAAGGTAAAAATCAACAATTACCTTCAATTTCGGTGAACCTTCATCGATTTTCACGAAAATTGGTCAGTAGTTAGAGGATACGTCAAGAAACAAAGGTGACATGGTATCACCTTGCGCCTTTACCCTGAGGGTGGATACCGCCCCTTCTCGGGGGTGAAAATTATTTTATAAAAAATAAATGCACAAATCAATAAAAGAACAAATTAAAAGCAAAATTTATTATATAAAGTTAATAAAATAAGTCAATACTTTTTAAGTTATTAAAGATCAAAGATTTTAATTATTTGTGAAAAAAATGCATGTTTTGAAAAGGTTTTTTGTAAATCACTGAAAAACTTTAAGTTTTTACAAAAAAGGTAATAGTAGTTTAATTCGTATAGCTTATATTCTAAAAATAAACTCTTAAATCACGCGTCTTTCGATTATAGAGCTACAACCCCTTCGCAAGAAAACGACCCCATATTCCCGGCTTAAGAGAGAGTTGTTCTTAAAATAATTTAAATTAATTATTTGGCGACTACATATCGTTTAATAATTTATGAGCTTGCAAAATATACGCATCTCAATTATTGAATTGCCATTTTCTTTCTATAGTGCAGTCACTGAAGGTAAAAATCAACTAGTACCTTCGATTTCGGTAAATCTCCATTTATTTTCACGAATTGACAATAAAAACTTGGGGTTTTAGCCTGGGGTATATGTCACCCCTTCACGGGAGTGAAAATTACTTTATTAAAAATAACCCCACAAATCGAGAGAAGGACAAAGTGTAAGCAAAATTTGTCATATAATGTGATTAAAATAAATCAATACTTTTTGAGTTATTAAAGATCAAATATTTTAATTTTTGGAAAGAAAATGCATGCTTTAGAGCGATTTTTCATAAATGACTCAAAAACTGTAAGTTTTTACAAAAAAGTTTTCATCACTAAAATTGAAGCTAATAAAAAATATAATAAATTGCTTACTTGAAAAACCCTTTAATGTTAATTTAAAGTAAGTTATTGGTAATTAAATGTATATTTTTTCCGCGACTGTTAAAATCTAAGGGTTCAAGCTTAAATAACGGGAAAAAGATGCATTTTATAACACTTAGGTACTAAATACTTGTCAAAGTACTTAGAAATACCTATGAAAAATAAGATGCAGAAAAAGTTGATAGTATCAAAATCCGCTCACCAATTTTCGTGAAAATGAATGGAGATTTACCGAAATCGAAGGTACTAGTTGATTTTTACCTTCAGTGACTGCACTATAGAAAGAAAATGGCAATTCAATAATTGAGATGCGTATATTTTGCAAGCTCATAAATTATTAAACGATATGTAGTCGCCAAATAATTAATTTAAATTATTTTAAGAACAACTCTCTCTTAAGCCGGGAATATGGGGTCGTTTTCTTGCGAAGGGGTTGTAGCTCTATAATCGAAAGACGCGTGATTTAAGAGTTTATTCTTAGAATATAAGCTATACGAATTAAACTACTATTAACTTTTTTGTAAAAACTTAAAGTTTTTCAGTGATTTACAAAAAACCTTTTCAAAACATGCATTTTTTTCACAAATAATTAAAATCTTTGATCTTTAATAACTTAAAAAGTATTGACTTATTTTATTAACTTTATATAATAAATTTTGCTTTTAATTTGTTCTTTTATTGATTTGTGCATTTATTTTTTATAAAATAATTTTCACCCCCGAGAAGGGGCGGTATCCACCCTCAGGGTAAAGGCGCAAGGTGGTACCATGTCACCTTTGTTTCTTGACATATCCTCTAACCACTGACCAATTTTCGTGAAAATCGATGAAGGTTCACCGAAATTGAAGGTAATCGTTGATTTTTACCTTCAGTGACTGCACTATACAAAATAAATTGCAATTTACTGATCTAAATGCGCGTAATTTGGAAGCTTATAAATTATTAAATGATATGTAGTCGCCAAATAATTAGTTTAACGCATTTTAAATACAACTTTCTCTTAAGCCGGGAAGATAGGGTGGTTTTCTGGCGAAGGGGTTGTAGCTCAATAATCGAAATGCTCTTGATTTAATAGTTTATTTTTAGAGTATATAAGCTATAGGAATTATATTCGCAATACGATATATTTTAAGTTTTCTCAGCATCTTTCTCTTAAGTTAAATCAATTAAAGGGTTGTTTGGGGGTGAAGGGGATGAGCTCAAAAATCGAAACTATATAATTTCAAGAGCTCATAAATAGCTCGTAATTCTGTCGCAAAAACCGATTCAATATTCCTATTTTTAAGTAGTGGGGGGGGCTGACTCAGCCCCCCCCACTAGGGTATTAAATTCCTGCTCAGTGGAACGAGCTCAAAATTTTTAGTTTGCGGAATATGAGAGCTCATAAATAGCTCATAAATCAGGGCTATTTGTTTTTTAATTTTTGCAAGTGGGGGGGGCCAGCTCAACACGGGTCAAAGTTTTGAATATTCGTGAAGTTTGTATATGGTGTTTTTGGATTACGATTTAATAATAATAAATTATGGCCGAAATATACGGATCTTGGAGACTGTTTGTGCGTTGAAAAACGAATTGAGAAGGGATGCGAGAGTTACTGGAAAAAGGAAACACTTATCGAATGATAAACTATATTAATCATCGTCTCAATGTTTTATTTCTATAGCTCAGAGTGTATTTATTTGGTATTAATTAACTCCCCACACGAGTCTGACAACTGTGTATAATATGATATGTGCGATCTGCTTTACTTTTTTTATCAATTTAAAATTCACAATTAAGTGCGCTCAACATTAATTTTTGTGTTTATCTTATTTAAAAATGTGATATTTTCAAAATATGGCTGCTATGACAGTTGCGCATTTGGTGTAAATTTGGTTTAAGCATGGGGCGAGCGCAGTTGATTCTGCAATGTTGTCTTATTTAAAAAAAAAATTATAATTCCTTATGGAAATATAGAATGTGTTAATTTAATTAAGTATAATTATTTGGGTGTTTGTCTACGTGAAAGGCGACCTTAAATTTAAGGTGAAATTAGAAAAAATTAGGGTTAGGTTTGATCAGGTTATGTTTTAGTCACTAAAGAATATTAATGGTCACTTTAATTTTCAGTTATTAACTTATTTATATTATTTTCGATTAGGTTAGGTTTGCTCAGGTTATGTTTTAGTCATTTTAAAACATATTTTAAAGATAATATATCACTAAAGGCGCAGTCTCTCTTATGCGATTGTCGCATGCGTTTGACGCAAGCAGCAGTCGCAAGCGATGTTCTGTGCACTCCTCAAATGTAAACTTTATACGAGCGGTCTGTCTTGTGCGTCCGACGCGAGGAATCGCATGCGCCTGCTGCATCGACTAGTGATGATAGCAGGCAGTGACTGCATGCGTCCATTTCATAAAACAACAAAAAATTTGACATAGAATTTAAAAGTTTGTTGTTTATCAACTTATGATAACGAGGTTAAGAACCTTTATTAATTAATATTTTAATACTATGTAATTTCCAGATATAAATAAGCAATGCTGTTGTTTTCATAATTGCACAGAGAATAAACATTTTGTACTAACCATTAATGTGACACCAAGTTTTTCTTCTGGTGTTATCACTCTCTTTTTACCATTCTTGTAGGAGATTTCGTTATGTCTTCCTTGATAACACATAACAAGAAATGGAACTGGTTCTTCGTCACGCGAAAGAAACTATGAAACTTGGTCTCATTATCAACCATATATTTACTTATTAAATTGGTTTGGTATCCTTCTTCAACCCTATTCAAATACATTTCATCAGTTTTACTCTTTTTTTGGTTTACCTTCATCTGAGAGCATCATTTTTAAAATGTTCTCCTCCAATTCTTGCTCTTTTAATATGTGAAGATAAACCTGTCTCTGTAGATGCTCCATTATTATTATCACTAAATTAATTACTACTCCCAAGTAGCAATTTTTCGACGCATTGGTTGTCAGTACAAACAAATGCACTGTATACAACGTTGTCCGAGAGCATTTTCAGTTGTTTCGCCAACGTCCCCTACCCCGACTGACATTAGGATTTACAACCTTTAGTTATACGGGCAACTAATTTATTACCATTGTGACAACTACATATCACAGTTCAGTTTTTTCAACAATCGCAACGACTTAAAAATGTTATAATGCTAAACTAATTTACGCCCTGGCCGACTCTCTAGTTGTCTGTCACGTCACTACCCTGTGTTGTTCTAGATGTGTGACACGTTTGCGGCAATTTCCAGAGGAGAAAAAGAATTTACTTTATAACCTTATTTTTTTCTCATTATTATACAGGGTGTAACGAAAATACAGGTCATAAATTTAATCGCATATTCTGGGACCAAAAATAGTTCGAATGAACCTAACTTACCATAGTACAAATATGCACACAAAAAAAGTTACAGCCCTTTGAATTTACAAAATGAAAATCGATTTTTTCCAATATATCGAAAACTATTAAAGATTGTTTATTTAAAATGGACATATGGCATTCTTATGACAGTAGAATCTTAAGAAAAAATTATAGTGAAATTTGGACACCCTATAAAAATTTTATGGGGGTTTAGTTCCTTTAAACCCCCCCAAACTTTGTGTACGTTCCAATTCAATTATTATTGTAGTACCATTACTTAAACACATTATTTTTAAAACTTTTTTGGCTCTTAGTACTTTTTCGAAAAGTAAGTTTTTATCGAGATATTTTGAATATTTGTCAAATCCACCACATATTTGTATATGGTGAAGTACGATTATGGAGACTTTGTAATAATATGAAAATTTATGTATGATTTACATTTTTAGGTATATTTTGAACCGTATTAAAAAAGAAGCCATATCTCGATAAAAGGTGCCTCCTCGAAAAAATACAAAAAGGCAAAAAAGTTTTAAAAACACTGTGTTTAACTAATGGTACTGCAGCAATATTTTAATTGGAACGTACACAAACATTTGGGGGGTTTAAAAGAACAAAACCCCCATAAAAATTTTATGTAAACATATTTAAAAATAAGCCTCAACTCGATAAAAACTGCCTCATCGAAAAAATATTAAGAGGCAAAAAAGTTTTAAGAATATTAAATTTAACTAATGGTACCACAATAATAATTTAATTGAGACGTACACACAAGTTTGGGGGGGTTTAAGGGAACAAAACCCCCATAAAATTTTTATGGGGTGCACAAATTTCACTATAATTTTTCTTTAAAATGCTCCTGCCATAAAAATGTCACATATCCATTTTCGATAAAAAATCTCTAATAGTTTTCGATATATTCGAAAAAATCGATTTTCATTTTGTAACTTCAAAGGGCTATAACTTTTTTTATGTGCATATTTGTACTAAGGTAAGTTAGGTTCATTCGAACTATTTTTGGTCCCAGAATATGTGATTTAATTTATGACCTGTATTTTTGTTACACCCTGTATATTTTATTTTGATGGAAATTTTCGATTTATGTAACAACCTGTTTATTTGTGTTTTTAATAGCTGATTTCCATTCCATTGTTTTATCAGTAGATTTGAGATTTGATCTTTGTATCAGCTTTGGCAGACAGGGTTGCCAGGTCAGTTTTTACTCTTTCAGTAGTTTTGTTTTCACAAAATCAGTAGATTCTTTTTAGGCCATGTAAATACAGTAATACAGTGATATGCACATCCGTCCTAAATGTCCCAAGAGGAATTCCACAAAATTGGAAACCTAATTATTCCAAACCACCAGCTGGTTATTATCTACCATTTTTTAGCTAAAATCTACTAAATCAAAAACTAAAATATACTTAAGGGTTTTTGGGATATATTTGGGATTTTTTATAATAAAAACAACAGCTGACTTAAGGGGGTAGGCGCAAAATGTCGTCTGTTAAAATGTTCAATGTGTTTTAAATGTTTTCATTTTTTGCGAATCCTTAGAAAACAAATAAGTATTTTTGAAAAATTTAAACGCACAAAGAAAGATTACGTTGTTACCGAGGACCGAAAGTCCCCGAAAACTTCTATAATGTTTATTTTAATAAGTTACAGGGGTGAAAAAAAGAAAAAATTTAGTGTGACTTTTAATTCCAAATATCTCGTTCAAAAGAAACGTTTTGGTTTTTCTAAATAATGCAGTCTTTCATTATGCGTTTAAATTTTTCAAAAATACTTATAGTTTCCTCATGATTCGAAAAAAATGGATAAAATTCTGTTGAAATATACCAAAAATCTACTAAAAAATATTGCCTACTAGAGTTTTTTAAAAAATATCAAAAATCTACCAAAAAAGTAGAAATCTACTAAATGTGGCAACGCTGTTAATGAGAATGATACACTTTTGACACTGGTCACATGACCTCTGTCACCCAATAAGAGGGTGCGTTCTAAAATGGTTTTGATAGTCGGTGTGGCCGCGTTTGGTTGGCGATTGGACTTCTAAGTTGTCTTATCCGTCTAAGGTTGGTTATACGGTATTTTTTTAGTAATATTGGTAATATTGTTTAATGCGCCATTTTGGTTTTACTTGAGATTTTTATGATGTAAAGAAAATGAAAACACAGAATATAAAAAATGCAGGCATTTTCTGATACCTTTAAAAGCACCATCAATACATTAAATTTATACAGAACATCTTTAACATAAATTTTGACTTTTATATTAAAATTAGATTTTTTAAATTTGCATATTTTTTGTCAAAAATGTCATAAAAAAAGGAGCGCGTGTGTTTTTTAAAGGTGAAATATCCATATTTGACGGTAATATGAGATGCGTTTATAAATTTCACATCAGGTAATAAGTCCTTTATGTATTTATAAATTTAAATACCCAATACGATGTTAAAACAGTTTACTTTTTGGTTTTCGCATTCACCACACAGGTGTTAAAAATACAGGTAAAAAAACATAACTAGTCTGACTCCTTGAGCAACCATTGCACGCGCAGGTGCTTTTTATAGTCGTTTCAGTTGTCTTATGCAACGTTTACGAAACGATGTTGCTTAAACAGGAGGTTGCCTAGGCAACGTCAAGACAACTCAAAAATCGTCCACCAAATCAGTGCAGAATAGGTTCGTCTTTTAGGCAATAACAACAGTAAAAGAGCTAGGAGAGTTCTGGCTATTTGGTGGAGGCGCCCCATGTTATTTCTTATGGGAAAACGAATAAAATCGCTAAGGTTCATTCTGCTCGTTTTTGTCTCGTTTTGTAGTGGAGGCGAGACGGCTCGTAGGATCGTGAAGTGTGAGGTATGGTTGAAAAGTGGAGGGGGTAGCGAATACAATAAAATAAAAAACAAACGCAAAGATGTTGCCAAAATGGCATTACTACATATCTCCGTTGTTATTGATCTGATTTTAATGATTAGAACGTTAAACGAAACAAGAGGGGTAATGAATATGTTGAGACAAAAAAAACACACATAGTCATCACCAAAACGGCACTATTTAGTATCTCCGTTGCTATTGATCTGATTTTAGTATAAGAGAAATAGAATGCATGGAGATACGCCAATAGAAAAAAACAAACATGACAACAGTACCAAAACAGCACTATATCGTATCTTCATTGCTATTGGACCTATTTTAATGTGTCAAAAAAATGTGAGATTAGATTTCGTCTATTAGAGTTCTTTCGTTTTATCAAACAAACCGACTTCTCATGCCCGCCGGCTACAACTTGTAAGTATGTCCAAGCCATCTAGCACCTATATGTCAGCGTAAAAGACACTCCTTCAGCCTATTTCTCTCTCTCTCTCTCTCTCTCTCTCTCTCTCTCTCTCTGTCGCTCAAAACAATTCATAAAAGATACAGACCAGGTGTCGCTGAAAACGATATACCGTGCAGCAGCCTATGAGGTATTACTAGAAATAGTATATGTCGAAGAACGTATACCATTCTTACAGTATGTCCAAACCAACAAATATCCTCAATATTATCTTCTCTGCTTGAGTACTACTATACATGGATCTCCCTCCAATCATACACCTGCTCTTTACAAAGAACCTATACCATTCTTACGGTGTGGTCAATCTAACAAACATCCACTATACAAGTCTTTTCTGTAAATGGGTATTATTTTATAAAAATTACTGAATACAGATGTATTGTGAGTTGCATACAATATTTTATCTACAGAAAGTCAGGTAATATTATGAAAATCACCAAATATAAATGGTATTGTGAGTTGCATACTTTATTTTATCTACGGTAAGTCGGGTAATATTGTATTTTGTAGGTTGGTAGTGTACTTCCAGTCTCGGGTTAATAATGGAAACATACTGGTATGATGTATATGTTGACATAGAAAAGGCATTTAACATAGTGTAATAAGCAGTATTATTGAAATAAAAAATACATGTACTATATTTACCTATGACCATAAATTAATTTAGAGTGCATAGCTACAAAGACTGTTTGAAAAAATGGTAGCAACGACAGTCAAGCAGTAACTAATGGTTAAAATAAGTATCTAAAAACGTTAATAAAATAATGTTACTAACTAAGCGACGGAATGTGTGTAAAGCGATGTATAAAAATGATGTAAGCATGCAATGAATGAAAGGTAGTCAATTCGGTCGAACATAAATTTGTTGAAAAAACAAAAATATGTTCTTAACAGCAGTCACCAACGTGAAGGTACGACTACATCGACCGCCATGTTAGTAAGGATGATGGTTAGTAGGAATGAATTATTTTACATTATATGATAATATGTTTAATAATAGCAATATACGTAACTTACGTACTAAGATAAGCTCATTATTATGTAACTTGGTTTAGTAGACATCTTTTTATTGATCTGTTTGACATCTTTTACGTATTCTAATTAATGTTAAAACATCGATACTTTGGTGTTAATTCATTCGGTACTATGTTCTGTAGTATTCAAAATGAATTATTGAGGGTAAATTTGTTCGATAACTCTAGGTTATCTAATCTTAAAACTAGATATTTTTCCGACTCCTGTTTTATGACAGGCTATCGAAGACTTAAAACTAAATCGGGGAAATTGACGTCAATAAGTGAAAACTGTAAAGGTCAAAAGGTCAACTCGTAAATAAGTTGTTATCAAACTACAGGTCAAAAAGATCAAGTTATAGATATTTATACATTGGTTTTTAATTGATTGATTATAGCTAATTCTAATAAAGCAAAAATCAGTATCAATCAATCATTCGATGAAGTAAGATGGAAAAAATTGAGTTGTTCAGAGGTCCAAGCGCATTCAGAAAAATTAAGCAGTTAAATGTAAATGACATACTTATTGATCAATGGATGACAAACACAAAAGTTACTTGCTATATCCTTTATGTCAGCGGAGTACCAGCATCATTTGTACTATTATCAAAACGTGACTTTGATCCACTCGGAAAACACGATGTACCAAGAGTATTAGATTACGTATACACTTTACCTAACCATCGGAGAAGAGGATATGCATGCAAACTTATACATCACATAAAGAAAAATAATGAATTCACAATATTTTGCTCCAACGATGAATCTGAACGGCTTTTTTTAAAATGTAAATGTATTAATCATGGATTAATGAATTATAATGTAATGTTTAGATATCCATAATAAATTTATATAAAATATATACCATGTTTTATTTCTTTCACGCTAAATGAACCTTAATGTACTTTAAAATAATGGATGGTGTAGCGTACAATGACAATTCATGGATTTCCCTTCAATTATACACCTGCTCTTTACAAAGAACATATTGAATTTCTAAATCAAATGCGATTTCAAGATCGTACATATGAAACTGTCACAGTTATTAATCCCATATTAGATATCGTACAATAGAAATAAGGGATATAATAAAATGAGGATAACAAGTTTATTATTTCATATAATATATTACGAAGTTATTTATAAGAAGAGCCAACTTTATTCAGTAAATATTTCAACTGTGTAACTAAGCCATCATCTGGACAAGGAATCCCGAATAAATTCCAATTAAATCTGCCAATTTCGATAATTTTCTTTGTAAACTCATTATGTTTGTAATAAGTGCTGCCATCTAGAAAGTATAAATGACCGTCTGTGTATTTAAACACTGATTTAACGGTGGTCGGTACTCCAGGAAATATGTCCTTTATAAGGCCTCTGCTAATGACTAGGTCTATTAGATCGTCATATTCGATGAATGATGTATTGTCATACCATATATATGTTTTTCCGGTGTGAGTCTGAAATACCACATTTATCTCAGCATGGGGTGGTAATACAAACAGAGGTATATCTCTTGAAATAGTTATGCTGGGAAATGATACAGAGTATATAGTGTTATTTGATGCGACAATTAAGTTCCCAGCTATATTCTGAAACACATGCGAGATATTTCTTATTTGTTTAGGCAAATAAGTACTCAAATGCTCTGGATTATTTGGTACCATGTGTCCATTTAGATCATTCTTCCACACAAATCCTTCATGTATTATATACATATGATGGTTTTTAAACTGAGGATCATATGCTAGAAAGAGAATATTGGGATATTCAATAGCACAAAAATGTGGTGTAGCTTTCGTTGATTGTTGAGGAATAATCTCGTTTGGTCTAGGACGGGATCTTGTAGTATGCACCCTCGATATATGCGACGTTGACCGTGTTGGTGCACTAGTTTGTGTAGGGATATATGCATCTGTACTTTTGCGTCCGTATAAAGCCTCTAAGCCACTAATATCATCTTGACTTATATTTCGTACTTTATTAGGGTACCATGGATACATTATAGCTGACTCATCGTTACTGTGTAATAATCCTAAACTGTGACCGATTTCATGAAGAATAACCATAAAGAGATTGGTGAAATCATAATCTGTATCATTCAAATTATAACTCCATTTTTCATCCAAGTCTAAATGTATTTCTACGCAAGTATCATTATCGATGGGAAAATAAGAATGTGCTAATTTTCCACCAGGACCATCAAACTGAATTCCACACTTTTGGTTCCCCATACAGTTGGAGCGAAAATAATGTTTTCTTTTAACTGCTGTTATAGTGATATCTGGTTTCGGAACAGGAACAGTCACTCTAGTAAAATGCAAATTTGAAGCATCTTCCCACATTTTAAAGGCTCGTTCAACTAATTGAATTATATCTTTCACATGATTCGCCTGAGGAAAATACCATCTTAGATTATGTTTATACCATTTTCCCTTAAGAGAGTAATCATTTTCGCCAGTTTGACATCGAGGTTTTTGCATTAATGCTATGGTTTCATCGTTTAGTGTACCATCCACATATAAATTATATTGTTCTTGGAAATGTAGGAGCGTTGTATTGAAATCTGCTATAGAATTGTTATCTATATATCCATATCGTTGAAGAAACGTCATAGCATCGTCTTCGGAAAAGGCGTCTGTTGCTGCTATGAAACGCAGAAGTAGAACACATATTAAAAACACCTCCATCCTTGTTTATATTCAAAAATAGACTGATCCATAATTGTATAAGCATCAATTTATATAATCAAATAACACGTATGATAGAATGCCAAAGAGGCCTTACGTGGTATTTTCTTAAACCAAACATCACATCATAATTCATCATTCAAAATCCTTTAATTTAAGGTGTCATATGATAAGATTCGACAATTAATGCTAATATTAAGTGGTAGGATTTCAAAGAGGCCTTATACGTAACATTTTGGTAAAACAGACACCACAACGTACTTTATCATTCAAAATAATTTAATCTGTGGTGTCACATGACAAGATTCGACAATTAATACTAATAATAAACTCACAGAAGCCTTATACAGAACATTTTGTTAAAACAGACATCACAGCGTAATTCATCATTCAAAATCCTTTAATTTGATGGGTCATACATCGATTTCCGCTTATCCGTTCAAAAGATATATGGTACAGTACCATAAAGGCCGTTGCGGTAGCTTGGTCGAACTGCAAACGCTTATTTATTGTTATTGACACTAAAACAAAACCATTGGCATAGAAAGATCGCTTATCGCAGTTTGATCTCTAGCAAATCCTAATTCGCTCAATTTTGCACCAAGTGCTCCATACAATATACCATTAGAAAGGTATTTTCATGCATATTACGAAAATCACTGACCAAGTGCGATACGATCATTACTTATGACCAAAAACATCATAAAACGAACCAACGTCAAATTCTCAATACTCTTGTTCTAATACATATTATATCGATATAAAACTTATTTATAGGATACCAAAAAGGCATTATACGTGGCATTTTGTTAAAACAGACATCACAGCGTAATTCATCATTCAAAATCCTTTAATTTGATGGGTCATACATCGATCTCCGCTTATCCGTTCAAAAGATATATGGTACAGTACCATAAAGGCCGTTGCGGTAGCTTGGTCGAACTGCAAACGCTTATTTATTGTTATTGACACTAAAACAAAACCATTGGCATAGAAAGATCGCTTATCGCAGTTTGATCTCTAGCAAATCCTAATTCGCTCAATTTTGCACCAAGTGCTCCATACAATATACCATTAGAAAGGTATTTTCATGCATATTACGAAAATCACTGACCAAGTGCGATACGATCATTACTTATGACCAAAAACATCATAAAACGAACCAACGTCAAATTCTCAATACTCTTGTACTAATACATATTATATCGATATAAAACTTATTTATAGGATACCAAAAAGGCATTATACGTGGCATTTTGTTAAAACAGACATCACAGCGTAATTCATCATTCAAAATCCTTTAATTTGATGGGTCATACATCGATTTCCGCTTATCCGTTCAAAAGATATATGATACAGTACCATAAAGGCCGTTGCGGTAGCTTGGTCGAACTGCAAACGCTTATTTATTGTTATTGACACTAAAACAAAACCATTGGCATAGAAAGATCGCTTATCGCAGTTTGATCTCTAGCAAATCCTAATTCGCTCAATTTTGCACCAAGTGCTCCGTACAATATACCATTAGAAAGGTCTAGAAGCTCACGAAGAAGAAGAAAAAGAAGTTGCATTTGAAATGTGGGTGTACCGACGCATTCTTCGTATATACTAGACCGAACATGTAGCCAACGTGGAGCTAATCCATATAATTGGAAAAGGGAAAGAAATCGTGAACACAATTTATTATCAGAGGCAAAATAGACAGTACGCAAGGGTTGGTCAGAAGAAGACATTCGTGGGTCCAAAATCTGTGGAAGTGGTTTGGATGCACATGGAGGCGCATTGCGCAATGCGAATGTTTACGTTTGGTCGAACTATTCAGAAGTGCCGTATGTAAGCAACATCAGAATTTCCAAATTAATAGCCAACGTTCACAATGGACTTAAAGAAGAAATGTAAAATCAATATCAAATCCTAGTATATTTTATGAAAATATTATATAATTTGTATGAAATGAATAATCAAAGACTTAGAATTATTTTTATAGAAATATTTTAAACTGCATTTTTACAGATCAAGAAGGTCAACTCTGACATAAATAAGTTGTTATCAAACTACATTTTTACAGGTCAAAAAGGTCAACTCTGACGTAAATAAGTTGTTATTAAACTACATTTTTACAGGTCAAAAAGATCAGTTTTATGATGCGGTTTCTACTAATAAAAACGATAAATATATTATTTTGTTCTAGAATTTTAAGCTGAGATAAGAGAGGGTATAAAATGACAGAATCTAACAAGAACATTGTAGATGAGCGAAGGAAATAGTGAATTCAGTGAAGTGTGTGTGTATGTGTGTATACTTTTATAAGGTAGGTGTATTTAGTAAATGTAGAGATTTCTTGTTTTCTGCAATTATTTTAGCACATAATAACAAATTAATATAATTTTATTTCTTTTAAAGGTATTTGATTATACGGTTTATTTCTAATTTCTAATTTGATTTACAAGTATTTTTTATTTCTTGTTTTTTACAAATTGTATGATGTACCTGTCCTCATATTTTTTTGTTGATTTATGTTTTATTTTCAAAAATAATGCCTTTTGATGACACATGTAGCAAGTACTTCGTCTTGTTTTGTCATTTAATTGTTATAAGAGAGAAACGAGACGGGATTTGATTGCTATCTACATTAGGATAGTAGTATTTTATGGTTTATTTCTTATTTCTTGTTTTTATAAATTGTATGATAAATCTGTCCTTATATTTTTAAATAATTTTACGATTTATTTAAAAAAATAGTAGCTTTTTTATGCTACTACCGTATTCCTTCTTTTTAGCAATATACTACCAAGTATAGCTGATTTAACAGTATGACAGTAATGAATTTTTAACAGTATGAGAGTAATCGTGTTGCATTTTATTTTATAAAAATGAATTGTCAATCTTAGTGCTGCATTGGGTAAGTAATACAAATACTATGCGTTATTTTATTATTTTTATTTAAATTCGTACTAGTACACTGTTAAAGTTGGAAATTAAAAAACTAGATGCCCTAGCCGATTTATTTTAACATTTTCACATGTGGACCTAACGGCATAACGGTTAAACGATGGTGTCTCGCATTCTATGTCTGTGCGCTGTTTAAATTGTCAATTAGATTGTTCATCACTATTGCGATGTTTTTTTTTTTAATTTTTCTTGGCATTTTCAAAGCAGCCTCGACGATGTGGTTGCTCATTTTTAAACAAAGGCTTGATGAGTTTATTAAATTTATCCGGGAATGCTTGATGTCTTAAATATTCTCTGGAATAGCAGACGGGGTTCTAACTCACTTTGGTAACCTGTCCATCAGGGTCTCCGAAGCTGATGGACAGAAGAGCCTCCTTTGACCTTGGGGGTGTACAAGAATTACAAGAAGTGATCGTCAATGACCAGAGGGTTGTAAGAAGTGGTCGCTTATCTCTACATCTCTTCTTCTTTCCCGAAGAATTGTCACCTTGTCACCTGTCTCACCTGTATTTTCTTTGTCTTAAATGTTATGAAGAAGTAAAAGAAGCGGTCGGCAATGACCAGAGGGCTGTGTATTTGACCACCTTGTTACCCGGGTCCTTGTGTTTAAGGTTTGATATGACTCCAGTCCGAATTCTCGAATTAAATGCAGATAAAGAGTCATCCCATTGTACCCTTTTGTAAGCAGTCTCCGGTCGACTGTTAAGTCCCGCCCCCTTCTTCTGTTCGGCTTTTAGTTGGTTTCTTAATGTTTTCACCTGTCGCATCTGGGCTTCGAGGTGCTGCTTTTCACCAATCGTCTTTGCAAACCTCATCCTATTATGTATCATTTTAATAGCTTTCCTACACTCTACCAGCCCTTTCTTAACATTATCTTCCTGATAATCATTTCTGATTAAGCCTAAGATGGATGCAATTAACTGAATAAGTTTAGTCAACATGTTTAAAAAAAGCAAATATTCATAGATATATTGCGAATAAAAAGTTTTCAAAAATTTTATGAAAAACCAAAAAATTATCAAAAAATCTGAATCAGAAATTCAACAATTATCAAAAATTAAAAATATTCAAAAAATCAAAAAGGTATCTCTCACCAGAGCACGTCTTAACGATTTCAAACTCACCAGACCACACGTCTGAACGTTAGGAATATCTGAAACAGAATGAAAAAATACCATAATGTAGGGTGCAACATGAGAGTGGAATTATTAATTTAGATAATAAAGACGGTCCTGGAACTCATTGCTGCATTTAAGACATTTGTTGAACTTGGTTGCATTTTTCCCTACTCATGCCGTGTGTTATACTAGTGAGCTATGACTATGATTCAACGCGGAAAGAACATAAAACTAGATACAGAACAAACGATGAATACAGAACGTTATCGAAAAAATCCGAAAACAGTGCGGAATAACAGTAGCTGGTAACAAAATCTTTATTTTAAGATTTGCTGATAACACTACACTTATAACAGTAAATGAGCAAGAAATGCTGGATCTCCTGCGAAGAGTTAAGTACGGAAGCAATAAAGTTGGTCTGAAAATCAATAAAGCTATGACAAAAATAATGGTAGTCGACAGATTCGACACTATTCAACTGACTAACATGTTACAGGAATACCAGATAGTAAACACATTTGTCTATCTCGGGTCTAGTATAACTAACGATGGTAACTGTGAAGCAGAAGTTCAGAGACATATTGGTATGGCATTTGAATTGATATCTTTGAGATGTGGTGCGGGAGAACAATGATGCGCATACCTTGGACAGCTCATAGGGTAAACGTTTCCATTCTTAACCAACTCGACATTAAAAAGAGACTGTACACAATATGTCTGCAACGAATTCTGCAATTATTCAGTCACGTGGTTCGAAGAGGTGACGATAGTTTGGAAATATTAATCAAGAGGACGATTACCAACTAGATAGTCCGACCAAATTAAGAATTCAGCTGAAAACTCATTCCGCGAAGTTCTTAGAGTAGCTGAAGATAGAGACCAATGAAACAGAATTGTTAGTAATAGTGGAAGAAATCATGATCCTCAGTAATGGGGAAACGATAAGAGAGAGAGAGATGATACATGAAAGTATCAGTACGTTTTAGTTGTCTCAAGTTACTTTGGATGTTTTTTCGTTTAGTTATAAGTTTTCTCTTTAAATCCTTATTCATTGTAGGGCTCGCAACCTCTGAACAGCTTTGAATCAGGTCTCGAACAGGTCTTGAACAGGTCTCGATCAGCTTTGATCAGGTTTGATCAGGTCTCGAACAGCTTTGATCAGGTCTCGAACAGCTTTGATCAGGTCTCGATCAGCTTTGATCAGGTCTCGAACAGGTCTCGATCAGCTTTGATCAGGTTTGATCAGGTCTCGATCAGCTTTGATCAGGTCTCGAACAGGTCTCGATCAGCTTTGATCAGGTTTGATCAGGTCTCGAACAGCTTTGATCAGGTCTCGAACAGCTTTGATCAGGTCTCGATCAGCTTTGATCAGGTCTCGAACAGGTCTTGAACAGGTCTCGAACAGGTTTGATCAGGTCTCGATCAGCTTTGATCAGGTCTCGAACAGGTCTGATCAGGTCTCGAACAGGTCTTGAACAGATCTCGAACAGGTCTTGAACAGGTGTTGAACAGGTGGTGAACAGGTCTGAACAGGTTTCAAACTGGTCTAAATATATCTGTTCGATATCAGAACAGTTATGAAATTATTTAGTGTGTACATGTGTCAAGGAGCTTACTGAAGAGACCAGCGGATACCAACACAATTACTTAAAAAATATGTAACGGAAGGGTGAAGAGAGCATAGACGAAGAAGATGAACACCTTCAAACATATTGGCATCATTCACCAGATATTGATAGAGCTTACGATCCACAGTATGTTTGGCAAACTGATAAATGGATGATGGGCGATAAGGAAATCAAATTTACTCCCAAAAATGATTGGATTAACGATAACAAGTATACAGCTACTTGTGGGCTATATAATTTACTATTTTATAAAAATCCACAAGACTACGACAAAGGACAGCCTTAATTATAAAAAAATATTAGAAGTCACATATATGCATAGAGATTCCAGAGAATATTTAAGACATCAAGCATTCCCGGATAAATTTAATAAACTCATCAAGCCTTTGTTTAAAAATGAGCAACCACATCGTCGAGGCTGCTTTGAAAATGCCAAGAAAAATTAAAAAAAAAAACATCGCAATAGTGATGAACAATCTAATTGACAATTTAAACAGCGCACAGACATAGAATGCGAGACACCATCGTTTAACCGTTATGCCGTTAGGTCCACATGTGAAAATGTTAAAATAAATCGGCTAGGGCATCTAGTTTTTTAATTTCCAACTTTAACAGTGTACTAGTACGAATTTAAATAAAAATAATAAAATAACGCATAGTATTTGTATTACTTACCCAATGCAGCACTAAGATTGACAATTCATTTTTATAAAATAAAATGCAACACGATTACTCTCATACTGTTAAAAATTCATTACTGTCATACTGTTAAATCAGCTATACTTGGTAGTATATTGCTAAAAAGAAGGAATACGGTAGTAGCATAAAAAAGCTACTATTTTTTTAAATAAATCGTAAAATTATTTAAAAATATAAGGACAGATTTATCATACAATTTATAAAAACAAGAAATAAGAAATAAACCATAAAATACTACTATCCTAATGTAGATAGCAATCAAATCCCGTCTCGTTTCTCTCTTATAACAATTAAATGACAAAACAAGACGAAGTACTTGCTACATGTGTCATCAAAAGGCATTATTTTTGAAAATAAAACATAAATCAACAAAAAAATATGAGGACAGGTACATCATACAATTTGTAAAAAACAAGAAATAAAAAATACTTGTAAATCAAATTAGAAATTAGAAATAAACCGTATAATCAAATACCTTTAAAAGAAATAAAATTATATTAATTTGTTATTATGTGCTAAAATAATTGCAGAAAACAAGAAATCTCTACATTTACTAAATACACCTACCTTATAAAAGTATACACACATACACACACACTTCACTGAATTCACTATTTCCTTCGCTCATCTACAATGTTCTTGTTAGATTCTGTCATTTTATACCCTCTCTTATCTCAGCTTAAAATTCTAGAACAAAATAATATATTTATCGTTTTTATTAGTAGAAACCGCATCATAAAACTGATCTTTTTGACCTGTAAAAATGTAGTTTAATAACAACTTATTTACGTCAGAGTTGACCTTTTTGACCTGTAAAAATGTAGTTTGATAACAACTTATTTATGTCAGAGTTGACCTTCTTGATCTGTAAAAATGCAGTTTAAAATATTTCTATAAAAATAATTCTAAGTCTTTGATTATTCATTTCATACAAATTATATAATATTTTCATAAAATATACTAGGATTTGATATTGATTTTACATTTCTTCTTTAAGTCCATTGTGAACGTTGGCTATTAATTTGGAAATTCTGATGTTGCTTACATACGGCACTTCTGAATAGTTCGACCAAACGTAAACATTCGCATTGCGCAATGCGCCTCCATGTGCATCCAAACCACTTCCACAGATTTTGGACCCACGAATGTCTTCTTCTGACCAACCCTTGCGTACTGTCTATTTTGCCTCTGATAATAAATTGTGTTCACGATTTCTTTCCCTTTTCCAATTATATGGATTAGCTCCACGTTGGCTACATGTTCGGTCTAGTATATACGAAGAATGCGTCGGTACACCCACATTTCAAATGCAACTTCTTTTTCTTCTTCTTCGTGAGCTTCTAGACCTTTCTAATGGTATATTGTACGGAGCACTTGGTGCAAAATTGAGCGAATTAGGATTTGCTAGAGATCAAACTGCGATAAGCGATCTTTCTATGCCAATGGTTTTGTTTTAGTGTCAATAACAATAAATAAGCGTTTGCAGTTCGACCAAGCTACCGCAACGGCCTTTATGGTACTGTATCATATATCTTTTGAACGGATAAGCGGAAATCGATGTATGACCCATCAAATTAAAGGATTTTGAATGATGAATTACGCTGTGATGTCTGTTTTAACAAAATGCCACGTATAATGCCTTTTTGGTATCCTATAAATAAGTTTTATATCGATATAATATGTATTAGTACAAGAGTATTGAGAATTTGACGTTGGTTCGTTTTATGATGTTTTTGGTCATAAGTAATGATCGTATCGCACTTGGTCAGTGATTTTCGTAATATGCATGAAAATACCTTTCTAATGGTATATTGTATGGAGCACTTGGTGCAAAATTGAGCGAATTAGGATTTGCTAGAGATCAAACTGCGATAAGCGATCTTTCTATGCCAATGGTTTTGTTTTAGTGTCAATAACAATAAATAAGCGTTTGCAGTTCGACCAAGCTACCGCAACGGCCTTTATGGTACTGTACCATATATCTTTTGAACGGATAAGCGGAGATCGATGTATGACCCATCAAATTAAAGGATTTTGAATGATGAATTACGCTGTGATGTCTGTTTTAACAAAATGCCACGTATAATGCCTTTTTGGTATCCTATAAATAAGTTTTATATCGATATAATATGTATTAGAACAAGAGTATTGAGAATTTGACGTTGGTTCGTTTTATGATGTTTTTGGTCATAAGTAATGATCGTATCGCACTTGGTCAGTGATTTTCGTAATATGCATGAAAATACCTTTCTAATGGTATATTGTATGGAGCACTTGGTGCAAAATTGAGCGAATTAGGATTTGCTAGAGATCAAACTGCGATAAGCGATCTTTCTATGCCAATGGTTTTGTTTTAGTGTCAATAACAATAAATAAGCGTTTGCAGTTCGACCAAGCTACCGCAACGGCCTTTATGGTACTGTACCATATATCTTTTGAACGGATAAGCGGAAATCGATGTATGACCCATCAAATTAAAGGATTTTGAATGATGAATTACGCTGTGATGTCTGTTTTAACAAAATGTTCTGTATAAGGCTTCTGTGAGTTTATTATTAGTATTAATTGTCGAATCTTGTCATGTGACACCACAGATTAAATTATTTTGAATGATAAAGTACGTTGTGGTGTCTGTTTTACCAAAATGTTACGTATAAGGCCTCTTTGAAATCCTACCACTTAATATTAGCATTAATTGTCGAATCTTATCATATGACACCTTAAATTAAAGGATTTTGAATGATGAATTATGATGTGATGTTTGGTTTAAGAAAATACCACGTAAGGCCTCTTTGGCATTCTATCATACGTGTTATTTGATTATATAAATTGATGCTTATACAATTATGGATCAGTCTATTTTTGAATATAAACAAGGATGGAGGTGTTTTTAATATGTGTTCTACTTCTGCGTTTCATAGCAGCAACAGACGCCTTTTCCGAAGACGATGCTATGACGTTTCTTCAACGATATGGATATATAGATAACAATTCTATAGCAGATTTCAATACAACGCTCCTACATTTCCAAGAACAATATAATTTATATGTGGATGGTACACTAAACGATGAAACCATAGCATTAATGCAAAAACCTCGATGTCAAACTGGCGAAAATGATTACTCTCTTAAGGGAAAATGGTATAAACATAATCTAAGATGGTATTTTCCTCAGGCGAATCATGTGAAAGATATAATTCAATTAGTTGAACGAGCCTTTAAAATGTGGGAAGATGCTTCAAATTTGCATTTTACTAGAGTGACTGTTCCTGTTCCGAAACCAGATATCACTATAACAGCAGTTAAAAGAAAACATTATTTTCGCTCCAACTGTATGGGGAACCAAAAGTGTGGAATTCAGTTTGATGGTCCTGGTGGAAAATTAGCACATTCTTATTTTCCCATCGATAATGATACTTGCGTAGAAATACATTTAGACTTGGATGAAAAATGGAGTTATAATTTGAATGATACAGATTATGATTTCACCAATCTCTTTATGGTTATTCTTCATGAAATCGGTCACAGTTTAGGATTATTACACAGTAACGATGAGTCAGCTATAATGTATCCATGGTACCCTAATAAAGTACGAAATATAAGTCAAGATGATATTAGTGGCTTAGAGGCTTTATACGGACGCAAAAGTACAGATGCATATATCCCTACACAAACTAGTGCACCAACACGGTCAACGTCGCATATATCGAGGGTGCATACTACAAGATCCCGTCCTAGACCAAACGAGATTATTCCTCAACAATCAACGAAAGCTACACCACATTTTTGTGCTATTGAATATCCCAATATTCTCTTTCTAGCATATGATCCTCAGTTTAAAAACCATCATATGTATATAATACATGAAGGATTTGTGTGGAAGAATGATCTAAATGGACACATGGTACCAAATAATCCAGAGCATTTGAGTACTTATTTGCCTAAACAAATAAGAAATATCTCGCATGTGTTTCAGAATATAGCTGGGAACTTAATTGTCGCATCAAATAACACTATATACTCTGTATCATTTCCCAGCATAACTATTTCAAGAGATATACCTCTGTTTGTATTACCACCCCATGCTGAGATAAATGTGGTATTTCAGACTCACACCGGAAAAACATATATATGGTATGACAATACATCATTCATCGAATATGACGATCTAATAGACCTAGTCATTAGCAGAGGCCTTATAAAGGACATATTTCCTGGAGTACCGACCACCGTTAAATCAGTGTTTAAATACACAGACGGTCATTTATACTTTCTAGATGGCAGCACTTATTACAAATATAATGAGTTTACAAAGAAAATTATCGAAATTGGCAGATTTAATTGGAATTTATTCGGGATTCCTTGTCCAGATGATGGCTTAGTTACACAGTTGAAATATTTACTGAATAAAGTTGGCTCTTCTTATAAATAACTTCGTAATATATTATATGAAATAATAAACTTGTTATCCTCATTTTATTATATCCCTTATTTCTATTGTACGATATCTAATATGGGATTAATAACTGTGACAGTTTCATATGTACGATCTTGAAATCGCATTTGATTTAGAAATTCAATATGTTCTTTGTAAAGAGCAGGTGTATAATTGAAGGGAAATCCATGAATTGTCATTGTACGCTACACCATCCATTATTTTAAAGTACATTAAGGTTCATTTAGCGTGAAAGAAATAAAACATGGTATATATTTTATATAAATTTATTATGGATATCTAAACATTACATTATAATTCATTAATCCATGATTAATACATTTACATTTTAAAAAAAGCCGTTCAGATTCATCGTTGGAGCAAAATATTGTGAATTCATTATTTTTCTTTATGTGATGTATAAGTTTGCATGCATATCCTCTTCTCCGATGGTTAGGTAAAGTGTATACGTAATCTAATACTCTTGGTACATCGTGTTTTCCGAGTGGATCAAAGTCACGTTTTGATAATAGTACAAATGATGCTGGTACTCCGCTGACATAAAGGATATAGCAAGTAACTTTTGTGTTTGTCATCCATTGATCAATAAGTATGTCATTTACATTTAACTGCTTAATTTTTCTGAATGCGCTTGGACCTCTGAACAACTCAATTTTTTCCATCTTACTTCATCGAATGATTGATTGATACTGATTTTTGCTTTATTAGAATTAGCTATAATCAAACAATTAAAAACCAATGTATAAATATCTATAACTTGATCTTTTTGACCTGTAGTTTGATAACAACTTATTTACGAGTTGACCTTTTGACCTTTACAGTTTTCACTTATTGACGTCAATTTCCCCGATTTAGTTTTAAGTCTTCGATAGCCTGTCATAAAACAGGAGTCGGAAAAATATCTAGTTTTAAGATTAGATAACCTAGAGTTATCGAACAAATTTACCCTCAATAATTCATTTTGAATACTACAGAACATAGTACCGAATGAATTAACACCAAAGTATCGATGTTTTAACATTAATTAGAATACGTAAAAGATGTCAAACAGATCAATAAAAAGATGTCTACTAAACCAAGTTACATAATAATGAGCTTATCTTAGTACGTAAGTTACGTATATTGCTATTATTAAACATATTATCATATAATGTAAAATAATTCATTCCTACTAACCATCATCCTTACTAACATGGCGGTCGATGTAGTCGTACCTTCACGTTGGTGACTGCTGTTAAGAACATATTTTTGTTTTTTCAACAAATTTATGTTCGACCGAATTGACTACCTTTCATTCATTGCATGCTTACATCATTTTTATACATCGCTTTACACACATTCCGTCGCTTAGTTAGTAACATTATTTTATTAACGTTTTTAGATACTTATTTTAACCATTAGTTACTGCTTGACTGTCGTTGCTACCATTTTTTCAAACAGTCTTTGTAGCTATGCACTCTAAATTAATTTATGGTCATAGGTAAATATAGTACATGTATTTTTTATTTCAATAATACTGCTTATTACACTATGTTAAATGCCTTTTCTATGTCAACATATACATCATACCAGTATGTTTCCATTATTAACCCGAGACTGGAAGTACACTACCAACCTACAAAATACAATATTACCCGACTTACCGTAGATAAAATAAAGTATGCAACTCACAATACCATTTATATTTGGTGATTTTCATAATATTACCTGACTTTCTGTAGATAAAATATTGTATGCAACTCACAATACATCTGTATTCAGTAATTTTTATAAAATAATACCCATTTACAGAAAAGACTTGTATAGTGGATGTTTGTTAGATTGACCACACCGTAAGAATGGTATAGGTTCTTTGTAAAGAGCAGGTGTATGATTGGAGGGAGATCCATGTATAGTAGTACTCAAGCAGAGAAGATAATATTGAGGATATTTGTTGGTTTGGACATACTGTAAGAATGGTATACGTTCTTCGACATATACTATTTCTAGTAATACCTCATAGGCTGCTGCACGGTATATCGTTTTCAGCGACACCTGGTCTGTATCTTTTATGAATTGTTTTGAGCGACAGAGAGAGAGAGAGAGAGAGAGAGAGAGAGAGAGAGAGAGAAATAGGCTGAAGGAGTGTCTTTTACGCTGACATATAGGTGCTAGATGGCTTGGACATACTTACAAGTTGTAGCCGGCGGGCATGAGAAGTCGGTTTGTTTGATAAAACGAAAGAACTCTAATAGACGAAATCTAATCTCACATTTTTTTGACACATTAAAATAGGTCCAATAGCAATGAAGATACGATATAGTGCTGTTTTGGTACTGTTGTCATGTTTGTTTTTTTCTATTGGCGTATCTCCATGCATTCTATTTCTCTTATACTAAAATCAGATCAATAGCAACGGAGATACTAAATAGTGCCGTTTTGGTGATGACTATGTGTGTTTTTTTTGTCTCAACATATTCATTACCCCTCTTGTTTCGTTTAACGTTCTAATCATTAAAATCAGATCAATAACAACGGAGATATGTAGTAATGCCATTTTGGCAACATCTTTGCGTTTGTTTTTTATTTTATTGTATTCGCTACCCCCTCCACTTTTCAACCATACCTCACACTTCACGATCCTACGAGCCGTCTCGCCTCCACTACAAAACGAGACAAAAACGAGCAGAATGAACCTTAGCGATTTTATTCGTTTTCCCATAAGAAATAACATGGGGCGCCTCCACCAAATAGCCAGAACTCTCCTAGCTCTTTTACTAACAACGTTGTAAGAAAACGTTGCCACGCGGTAGACAACGTTGTCGCGTCGACAAATTGCTACTTGGGCTTACTACTATTACTACTACCTACTAATTATAAATTACTAAATATTACTATTATTATAAATGACTACTGAATATTATTAATTACTAAGTATTACTATTATTATAAATTACTAAATATTCCTATTATTATTAATTACTAAGTATTACTATAATTATAAATTATTAAATATCAATATTATTATAAATTACTATGAAGCAATGTTAATGTTATCGGTGCTATTAGATAATATATTACCTAACCTATTATTTTTAAAATTCCCGCTTTTCATCAGCTGTTTTATCTGATGCGTCTAAACGCACAATAGAGACCACCCCAACCACTGCGTTAATTGCTTGCGACTGCTGCTTGCGTCGAACGCATGCGACAATCGCATAAGAGAGACTGCGCCTTAAAATGTTCAGTTATTAACTTTTTTATATTATTTTCGATGACGCTAGGTTAGGTTTGGTCAGGTTATGTCTTAGTCACTAAAAAATATTGAGAACTTGAGAAATATTTATTTCACATTTTTCTATATTATTACTTCAAATATAAATTTTTTTACATGTTCACTCCATAAAAAGCGATTGTAGATGTGGCAACAGTGTGAATGTATATAAAATTGCATATCTTAATCCGTGCGATTATAATAAATTTTGATCTGAATTTTATAGTGAAGTATTCTATTTTTTACAGTTGAATCTGGGGTCGAATACTTAATCTGTTTCAACAAAATGTTTATTGCAGATACGTGCATTTATTCTCGGCACATATTTATCCCTTCTTATAGGGCTTTTCATCGACTGTCATTTGTTTCGAGCTTCTGTCATTTGTCACATAATATTAATATATCTACGCCATACGTCTTTGGTTTGTATCATTTCAGATACCAATAACGTATGACGTAGATATATTAATATTATGTGACACATGACAGAAGCTCGAAACAAATGACTGTGAATGAAAAGCCCTATTGCTACAATCCACTTTTTTCTCATCAGAATATCTTTGGGAAACCTGTGTCCTGATGTTCTCGATGAGCACAAATGCACAGCACAATATTGAGGGATTTTATTTTCTCAAGTTTAATTCACACAGTGAAACAAATATGCAATATTTACTTAGAAATAGATTGATTTAAAGTATTGACGTAAGTTGACATGACCTCCAACTACACGAGCGCCACCTACGTTGAGCTTTCCAGATTAGCTGCCATTGAAGTAGGTACCTATTTTTAATGTCATATGCGACAATATTACTCAAGATCTTTTAAAGAGAACTAAAAAGATGTTCATACAGATGTTAGATGTTTTTTACGCTACATAAAGAAGAAGTCAAGACGTGAGTTAATACTTTATGCGAGAAATATAAAAAATGTTGATGAAACCAAAGAGAACTTGCACAATGAAACTACTCATTTTGCAACGTTAAGACAAAATTTTAATAAACTTTTGAAAAATTTGTTGTCATCCAGAATGTAAATGCAACTTTTCCTAATTTTGAACTTTACTGAAAGTTTATTTGATGATACCAATTTCTAATGCGTCAGACGAGCGGTTTTTTTCTTCGGCTTTAAAAAGAATAAAGATACATATATTAAAGGTCACATTTGGGTCAAGAAAACCTAGAGCCATTATTACTATTGTATTATAGAAAATGAAGGACTGGAGCAAGTGAATTTTGATAGTAGGTATTAATATGGCAGTTTGCTAATGCCAAGTTAAGATATAAAGTGAGTTAATTTTTGTCTTATGTGTTTTTTCGAATATGTTTTTTTGTTTGTCATGTGTTGTTTTGTAGAACTTTCTGTTTTTTGTAGAATATTTTTTACGTTTGCTATTTTTCTTGTTTTAAAAAATTTATCGTATGAATTATACAATAAACATTTATAGTTAATACATGTGTTTTTTTGTTAAAAAACTGACAACGAATTGTAATGAAGGGGCCCCTAAATCTCCAGTGCCCAGGGCCCGAAGTTAGGTTAAACCGGCACTGTTTGATCGGAGTGTCCTATCGACAAAAATCAAAATGCGAAAAGGGCAGATTTCATATCCAATTTTTGCATTTTGTCGCAAATGAAGTCAGTTTCTTTACGACTGTTAAATAAATAAAAATTGCGCGGTTTTTGGCATTTTTTACGATTCTTATGGGGGATTTTACAGGGAAGCCCGTAGGTAGGAGTGGCAAACTTTTTTGCATCTTTTTGTGGTCTTAAAATTGATATTAATAATATTCATTTAAATTCGTTCCAAAATAATATTCATTTATTGCGCCATCATATACAATTATTACATTTATTATATGGAGGGAACCATTCTCCTTGGAACTTTACCGCGCTGAGCAGATGGGACGTGAATTGTAAATTGTAGAATTCCCTCATCTTCCTTAGTCTCAGCATCCGTATGGCTTGCAAATTGTAGAAGCCTCGGAGGTGTAACCAGAGAAGATTCCCATTGTTTTCATTCTGGTGGGGTGTAGAATAGCATTATGTTGTTTTATATGCCATTAGAGTGAAAACTTAGTCTTTTTGGTAGCAGTTGCCGCTAGGGCATCTATGCCATTTCGTTCGTTGCAATCCGGGACTGCACGCTGGGGTTTGTTTTGGTTGGATCAGGGAGAGCAGCATATGTGCCTCCTGATGAGAGACTAATAAGTTTCGAAACCGGTAGAGTTGCTTGTGGCACTCTCTGATTGGACTAGAATATGGTTCGGCTGTATTTTCGCTTTGCAACGAAATTGAAAATGGTTATTCATTTTTGATTTACATTTACTCTGTGTGGAGTATGAAGGGAACCATTCTCGTTGGAACTTTACCGCGCTGAACAGATGGGACGTGAATTGTAAATTGTAGAATTCCCTCATCTTCCTTAGTCTCAGCATCCGTATGGCTTGCAAATTGTAGAAGCCTCGGAGGTGTAACCAGAGAAGGTTCCCATTGTTTTCATTCTGGTGGGGTGTAGAATAGCATTATGTTGTTTTTTATGCCATTAGAGTGAAAACTTAGTCTTTTTGGTAGCAGTTGCCGCTAGGGCATCTATGCCATTTCGTTCGTTGCAATCCGGGACTGCACGCTGGGGTTTGTTTTGGTTGGATCAGGGAGAGCAGCATATGTGCCTCCTGATGAGAGACTAATAAGTTTCGAAACCGGTAGAGGTGCTTGCGGCACTCTCTGATTGGACTAGAATATGACTCGGCTGTATTTTCGCTTTGCAACGAAATTGAAAATGGTTATTCATTTTTTTTTATTACATTTATATTTATACCTGCTTAAAGCAAATTTTAACAGAATGAGAAGAGTGCTCTGAACAAGAAACTTGAAGTTGGAGATGAGAGTTAGGTTGGCTAGGTGCTACGTTTTGTCGACTTATGGAATGGAAGCTTGGACCTTAAATGCGGCATCAATGAAAAAACTGGAATCATTCGAGCTGTGGGTATACACAAGAATCATGAAAATATCTTGGACAGAACATGTCACAAACAAAGAGGTTCTGAGAAAGATGAATAAAAAAATGGAAATCTTAAATACCATCAAAACAAGATCGTAGCCAATCTAGTAAATCATCGACTAAAAGCACAGGCAGAGAATAAAATAGGAAAATAGGAGATTATCCGAACGGTTTTCGTCTAGGAAGATCAACGATAAACACAATACAGACAGCAGAACAAATAATACAGAAATATAGGGAATATAACAAGAACTTACATATAACTTTAATTGACTTCAGAAGTGTCATTCACTTCATAAATAAAACCAAAATGGAAAGGGCATTAAAGAAGACAGGAATCCCAAAAAACTGAGAAAACTACAGCAGATGTGCCGGCAGAATTCCAAAGCAAAAATCAAATTTCAGAGAACAATATCAGTCGAAGTTAATATCATTAGCGATGTAAAGAAAGGAGACCCAATTCTTCCACTCTCCTTACCCTAGTTTTGGAGACGGTCTTGAGAGAAACAAAATTGAACGGAAAGGATATGATACTGAATCGAACACAAATTATCGCTTATGCGGATGATTTAACATTTGTGGCAGAGAAAAGAGAAGACTTAATGAAAGCCACAAACAAGCTGGATGAAGAAGCAAAAAAGGTGGGATTAGTAATTAATGAAAACAAAACCAAATACATGAAATTAAACGGGGAAGCTGGAAGGGGACTAACAATAACGAGAAAATATAAATTTGAAGGAGTAATTAAGTTTAGCTACCTAGGAGTAACAATAGGAAAAAGCAGCATGGACAGAATACAGGAGAGAATCTAGCCAGGTTATCAAGCGTTTGGAAGGAATAAGGAATTACTCAGATCCAAAAACATCAGCATACAAACAAAAATTACGGATCAGACCAATATCATGTATGTAATGGAAAGCACGATGCTGACAAAAAAGATGAAGAAGATCTAAGAATAGTGAAAGAAAAATAATGAGATCAACATTGTGGCCAAAAAGAACAAGCGACGGAGAAACAAGAACGAAGATATAGAAATTCAACAAGAAATAAGAGGTGAGAACATAGCAGGATACATAAAAGCAAGACGACTAGAATGGGCAGACCACATAATGGGAAGAGCACCACAGAAATTATAAAAACAATCACGAACTGAACACCATTGGGACCAAGAGAAACAGGAAGACCCAGGATAAGATGGTGGAGCGAGATCATCATCATCAGTGGCGTTACAGCTCTTTATGAGCCAAAGCCTTCTTCAGACCAATCCTCTATTCGCCCCTATCTCTGGCAACTCTTCCCTATGCTCTAATTCCAATAGATTTCAAATAATTTTCTAGGTTGTCTGGGTAGGGATGGGAAAAACCTACCGGTTTAAACCTAACACCGGTTTTCTTACTTCGCAATAACCGGTTTTACCGGTTGTGTTTTTGTCCCGGTTATAACCGGTTTTTTCTTTTTAAAGTAAAAACCGGTTATTAGGTTTTTACGGTGATTAGGATTAGGTTAGGTATTATTTTGAATCCCAATCATAATTATTATTCTCAAGTAATTATTCCAAACAAAACCCTAATTCAAATTTTATTTTATTTTATAAAATACAGAAGCAAACTGAAAGTGCAATCTCACATCAGCCAGAAACAATTATTAAGTTTTATTATAATATTTCCTTGAAAAGTTATTTGTAATCATAATATTTACATAAGAAGTGATCTGGTTGAATTAGACGCAAACATCATTTATTTTTCACACTTAACTCTTGACACTGAAAGTGTGTGAATGACTTTTTCTGATTACCAAAAATAATGCTCTGACTATGAATATCGAATTACTGATTACGAATACGAATCTCCAAGAATTTCCCTACGTTTTCAAAACGATACACTCATGCAGGAAGTATTAAATGAGTTAAAATGTACCTATTCTACAAATATACAAACGTGTTAAAAGTAATACACGTTCTTTCGATAGTACTAATTTTGATGATATTGATATCGAGTTAAATGGAGTATCGCAAACTAAAGTGTATTGTAAATGTAACTTTGTAACCTATTGGATTAAAAAAACCTAAAACCGGTTTTTTCAAAAACCGGCTTTTTTGGTCGGTTATAACCGCCAGGTTAAACCGTAAGCGAAAAAATCCGGTATAACCGAAAACCGGTGTTTTGTCAAAAACCGCCATCCCTAGTACCTAAGCCTCGGTCTTCCTCTTGTTCGTTGTCCTATCGGCCCTCTTCGGTCAAAAACTTTTCTGACTATGGCATCTTCTTCTCGTCTGATTACATGACCTATCCATCTAAGGCGTGCTACCTTAATGAATTTTACTCAGGTTCTCCAAAACTTCTATACAACTCAAAGTTGTTACGCCTGCGCCACAAACCTTGTTCTTTTATGCCTCAATATATTCGTCTTAGTATTTTTTGCTCGAAACATTTGAGCAGTTCTTGGTCATTCTGTGTAAGTGACCAAGTTTCTGAACCATATGTTAGCACTGGTTTTATTAGTGTTTTGTATATAGTCAGTTTAATTTTTCTAGGCATTTTTGAGGCCATCTGCCTTCTTAAGCCATAGTAACACTTATTGGCGAGCACTATTCTTCTTTTACTTTCGTCACTGACATTGTTATCTTTAGTTAGCAGCGAGCCTAAGTATATGAAGGTGTCGACACCTTCCAGTTCTAGGTCAGCAATTATTATGCTTGTCGGGTTGCTTGACCTAGTGCAACACATATATTTGGTCTTTTGAACATTTATATTTAGTCCCATTCTCTGTGCAGATGCTCTTAACGACCGAAATGCTTCAGTCAGAGATTCTGTGGACCTACCTATGATGTCTTATGTCATCTGCGTACCCGACAATTTGTACTGATTTGTTAAATATATGTAGTACCATTCGTAGTAATCTGGGACTCTCGAATTATTTTTTCTAATTCCAGGTTAAATAAGAGACACGATAGTCCATCACCCTATCTTAGTCCATTTTTCCAATGGAAGGGTCTTGAGAGATCGTTTTGGATTTTTACCATGCTCTCTGCATCTGTGAGTGTAAGTTCAGTTAATTCGGCAAGATGAAACGGTATTCGAAATTCTACCATAGCAAGTAGAAGTTTATTTCTATTAACGGAGTCGTATGCGGCTTTGAAGTCAACGAATATGTGGTGGGTGTCGACGCCGAACTCTAGGGTTTTTTTCAAGAATCTGTCTCACTGTAATTATCTGGTCCGTTGTTGATTTATTAGGATGGAAACCGCACTGATATCCCCACTATTTGTTCGGCGTAGGGGAGGAGTCTTTAGTACAATACGTTGGACAACACTATATATGCCATATTGAGTAGAGTGATGCCTCTATAATTATCACACACCATCATGTCTTCCTTTTTGTGTAGAGGACACAGTACACTTAACTTCCAGTCTGTGGGTGTTTCTTTCTGTTGCCAGATTGCAGTTATCAGTTTATGCATGTGTTTCAGGAGGGTGTCGCCGCCGTTTTTGAAAAGTTCGGCAGGGAGATTATCCGAACCGGGGGCTTTATTATTTTTCAGTGTGGTGGAGCTAGATAGAAGAAGATATAAAAATAATCAAAATAAAAGACTGGAATACAAGATGCAAAAACAGAGAAGATTAAAAATACATAACCAATGCTGGAAAAACACATATATCTAAAGAATTTAACCAAACAGGAATAATATACCTAGAAAAAAGGATTACTATATGCCCTTCTTCTTCTTGCTCAAATTCTACCGTGCCCAAATTTTTAGGCGTGGGTAGCTTCCATAACAATTTGTCGATATCGTTCTCGATCTTGTGCGGCATGTAACAACTGATCTGCTGATAAGCCAGTCCATTGACGAAGGTTTCGGAGCCATGAATATTTCTTTCGACCAATTCCTCTTTTTCCGTCTATCTTTCCATTGAGTATCAACAGATCCTGTATCTGCTACCTCTCATTATATGCCCCAGATATTTAAGTTTTCTCTTTTTTATCATCTTCATTAAGTCACCTTCGCCTTGACCTACTCTGTTTAAGACTTCTCTGTTTGAAATGCGTTAAACCTAAGATATTCTGAGCATTCTACGATACGACCACATCTCAAAGGCTTCTAATTTGTTCATCATGTTAACCTTCATGATCCAGGTTTCACATCCATATAGTAATACAGGATAGACATAACATTTTAGGAACTTGATTCTTAGTTGTAAGTTCAGCTGAGAGTTGCTCAGAATAGATCTAAGTTTCATAAATGCTCCTCTTGCAATTTCTATACGAGTTTTAATTTCTTCATCCGGATTTAGTGTCTCGTTTATACAACATCCTAGGTATTTAAAATGGTTAACTTTTGTTATTGATTCATCATTGACAATTAGTTGCATAGGGCCGACGTCTTGTTTACTAACCACAAGTAACTTTGTCTTTGTTGCATTTATGTTAAGTCCGTTATTGGAGCATTCTCTAGTGACTCGATCTATAAGGAATTGAAGATCTTCGATATTTTCAGCCATGATCGCGGTGTCGTCTGCATATCTGATGTTGTTAATAGTTTCTCCCCCGATTCGAACTCCACATTGTCCTTCCAAGGCTTCATTAAAAATTATTTCTGAGTATACGTTAAACAAAGTTGGGGATAACACACAACCCTGTCTGACACCTCTTTGAATGCAAATTTTGTCTGTTTCTTTGCCGTCTACCAGAATAGAAGCTTCTTGATTCCAATATAGATGTTGTAAAAGTCTCAGATCTTTATCATCTATTCCAATCATTTCTAGATATTCAAACAACCTATCATGTTGAACTCTATCAAACGCCTTCTCAAAATCTATATGGCAGACGTAAATTGGTTTCTGTACTTCCCATGATCGTTGAAGTAACGTTAACATTGAGAACAAAGCTCCCCTTGTTCCCAATCCTTCTCTGAAACCGAATTGTTTGTTTCCCATTGTCTCTTCATATTTCTGCTTGATTCTATTAAGAATTATCTTAAGAATTAGCTTGAGAGGGTGGCTCATGAGACTAATTAGTCTAAAGTCTTTACATGATGATGTATTAGGTTTTTTTGGGAGTGGAATAAATGTAGACTCTAACCATATCTGTGGCATCATGCCAGTCTCGTATATTGTAAATGTTTGTTAGTTGTGAGATATTGTCGTCATCCAGAAGTTTGAGCCAGTCTGATGGTAGATGGTCAGGGCCTGGAGATTTCCCATTTTTGCTCTGTTTGATGGCTTTCTCTACTTCCGCTTTTAAAATACTAGGACCAGTATTCGTATACTTTGTGGTGTTAAGTGGTGGCCTCGTATCCAGGAAGAGCTCTTTTATATAGTTAGTCCATTCTTCCTTTTTTCATCCAAGTCGAGAATTATTTTACCTTTGGAGTTTCTCATAAAGTGAGGAGTTCTTTTTCTCTGAGTGTAGGTAATTTCTTTAAGCTTTTTATGTATATTAAACTCGTCATGTTTTCTTTATAGTTCTTCCATTTCACGACATCTTTGTTCCATCCAGTCCTCTTTTGCTCTCTTAACCTCGTATCTTATTTGTCGATATATCTCTCTATACCGAATCTCGTCTTTGTTTTTCCAATTTCTTCTTTGTTGAATAAGGTCTAGTATTTTATCGGTCATCCAATCCTTTTTCTTTATTGGGTCTTTTTCTGGTTTCAAAACTTCGTTTGCTATGGTGACCATGGTGGAATTCATGATATCTAAATTTTGACCGATATTTTCTTGTTCAGATCTTTCTAACTGTTTTTTAATCTCACGATTTATCTTATTTCCGAACTCATCTGATATTACGGCATTTCTTAGGAGTCGAGTATTAGGTTTCTTCTGCGTTGTGGGGGCTTTTATTCTTTTTAGTTTTATTTTATTATTTTATTAAATAAAAACTATATGCCCCGGCATTGCCAAATCCACTAGGATTGAACAGCTGTGATGATGACGATTGTGACACATATTATATACCTAATATATCTTGGCGTATAGGTGACGGTCGCAAAAATCTGTCGCGAGTTCAATTCACAACGTTGCTAAAGAAGTTTTCAATAAAAAAAATATAAAAAAATAAAAATTTAACTGTCAAATTATGTTGTCGAACTGGCCTAGAAATAAAATTTAATTTTATTAGATGAAAAGAATGCAAATGTGGTAGAACACTTTGATCCCACATAAGTACTGAAACGGGACGTTTTCTTATAAAAAGGAAAATGGGAATTTTGGCGTCGTTTCCGAGGATTTTTCTAAATGTAGATATAGTGTGCCTCTCCACTCAACATATTTTACTTGTCATTCTCTTCCCATACTAAATAAAACGTATTCTTTATAAAATATGTAAAGTATATAAGAAAGGCTTAAAAATCAGTTGGATTTTATGGCTTAAGAAGATATTTTATTCCACAAGTATTCCTGTTTTATAGTGTATCACTAGAAACTAGAAAAATATACTCTAAAAATTCTAAAAAATTACTAAAAAAGTTCACGTAAAGGGAAATAAATATTGAGGGTGCGGCATTAGTATGAGAAAGTCGAATTAAAAAAAATGATTTACCTTAATGTTGGGGCATAGATAGGATCTTGATTTAAAAAAAATTCTAAATGACAGAGCTATCGGTGTTGACAGGGTGAAAAAAACTTATCTTTCCTTTAACGGAATACCCTGTTTTTTACATTTTTGGATTAGCCTCGATGTTTTATTTAATGAAGTATTAAATTTTGCAACACTATACTAGGTAGTTTGATAATATTACGTTTATTTATTAATTTTGTAGTAATATTCATACTCCCTAGAATAGGGAACTTACACATTTTTTTATTACATAATACTATTTAGTTTCGTTTAAAAATAAGATTTCCAAAATTTCGCGTCTCAAAATAAATGTATCACTGCTTTTTAAATAATAAATGTACCACCGATGCCCCGCTTTCAGCACTGAACAATAATCTGCACACTGCCACTGTCTTTTGTGATTATGCCAAAGCTAAATGGAGTAAACCACGACATTTTGATAAAAAACTAAATTTCTACGGAATTCGAGGTATTTTTTTGAATTGGTTACAATCTTACTTGGATAATAGGAAACCTCTGGTAAGAGCAAATGATCCAGACTCTAGTCTTAAAAATATTGTATGTGGGGTACTACAAGGTTCAGTATTGAGTTCTCTACTTTTCCTTATCCTTATTAATGACAGGACTAGTTTAAAAATCGATGGAAAATTTTTTTTTGCAGATGATACCAGTATCACTTGGAGCAACTCAAATATTGCAACCCTTCATGCTACTATATCTTCTAATCTACTCACAATAAAAACCAGGTCCGATTTCAATTTCCTCTCTTTTAATGTAGATAAAATAGTAGCATAATTCTATAAAGGAGCTCTTCAACCCTTACTTCTTAATAACAGCCAGATCAGCATCGTTAATTCTGTAAAATTCCTTTGTATGTTTTTAGATAGCATTATGGAACCATAAAAATGGTTCCTTCCTATTGATGTGTTAAATAAGAAACTATCCTCAGCTCATGCAATAAGATCTGTTTTGAAGGAAATCAATTTAGCCTCTTCCAAAATATCATATTTGTCTTTGTTCGAGTCGCATCTTCGATATGGTCTTCCTTTTTGGAGTTCTGGTGCAGCTGCCCAATCCGATGTTATTTATAAATTACAAAAAAGAGCAATAATATATCTGTTTGGCCTCAAAAGAACGACACATTACAGATATTACTTCAAAGATCACAGGATTTTAACACTTCCTTCTTTTTATATTTTAGAAACTGTTTGCTTAATTCATAAACGTGTACATGTCTTTCCAGCATATTCAATCAAAAATAATTTTTCGAAAAAAAAATACATGATAATCTAGACCTAGACTGATTTTTAATTTATTAATATATTAATATACAGAGTGCGCCAAAGAAAAGAGTCCACCTTGATATTTGGCAGTAGTTATTAGATTTTAAGGAAATGAAGAAACAGGTCGATTTTTGATCTAAGGGGTACATATTTTTACGGTACATACATCTGTCATTTGTCAACCCACTCCCTTCCATTTCCCCCACCCCTTATTTTTAAATAGGGAATAGGAGTCGTGTGCTACCTCATTTGAGAGGCTATTCAATTCTCTATTCAATAGTATTAACATTGACATAATTATTTATACATGGTGTCCAAGAAAAATTAATTTGGATTAAATTATACGGAAATATTTATTTCACAGATAAATATTGTTTTTCGCTTAAATTCAATATTCAATCTACCAAGAGGCAGATGGGTGGCAGCTTAATCATTGAAATTAAGCGAAAAGCAATGTTTATTTATCAAAAACTCTTTTTCTGTTTTGTGACCGCAGTAGAATGTATTTTGTTTTAAATAAATTACATACATTCTTCTTTTTGTGTCAATTAATTTAATTAAAATATTTTTTCTTGAACACCCTGTATAAATAATTATATTAATGTTTATGTTACTGAATATATAATTTAATAACCTTTTAAATGAGTTAGCACACGACCCCTATTCCCTATTTAAAAATAAGAGATGGGGGAAGTGGAAGGGAGGGGGTTGACAAATGACAAATGTATGTACCGTAAAAATGTGTCCATTGCTCTGTAACTCCGAATATTTTAGCTGCATACCAAAAATACCCAAATGAAAATTCGTAATTTAATTGTGCATAGATACATTTATTTCCCGATTTGCTTCGACAAAAATTTCCCTCGGAAAATCCGGGTTTCCCCAAAAAAATCTTTTATTTTCAATTAAAATTCAGGTAAATACTTATTTACCAATAATTAAACAACTTGGTGACATGAAAGCTTTTATGGTATAGATTATATTTCCAGAAGCCGATGGAAATTGAACGAATAATTTAGCAACAATTAAATTATTAATTAGCAAATACCTATCTAACGCACTTTACAGAATTGAAATAAAAGTTATAAACAATTTTTTGGCTTATAAATAAATAAAATATCTCGGAAAATAAAAAAAATAATTAACTATTTGGTACTATAGAAAATTGGGCCTGTTATTGGCGTGTTTGTTTCCTGTGGAATGGGAGATTGTTGCAGATGATTCGTCAAAATCATATTCTTTGATAATGTCAATGCTTATTTTCTTTTTTATGATAATTATTAGATTAACTTTTTTTTGGAAATATTTCAAGACGTATAATGATTTTGATTAAATAAAATTCACATACCTACTGATATTCTATATTTTTAGAGTAAACCATTTTCTGTTTTTAATTAAAATCATTGTGATTCATTCCCAAGTCATAAAATACTCAAAATGTGTAACTACTACAAAAAAATAGTTTTACAACCATTTAGAATTCGAATCGATCGATTTAATAAGTGTTTTATTGATAAATGAAAAATGTAGTACATATAAATTTCAACTTGTCTGGAACACTCCATTTTTAAGAGGCAGTTTTCGTGGTAAGAACGCTGCGCTGTTGGAAAGAATAACATTTAGGACAGGATTGGCCTCTAAAAGGTACACGCTTATTTTAAGATAATATCGTTACTAAACCTAAACTGATTTACAAATATTAAATATATGGTAATTACTTTTGGAGTGAAAGAACAAAATAAACTTTGCATATTTCGAATTTAATTGTTGGTTTTCCTTTGGATTTTTTCATTTTACATCTTTCTCTATTGCGATAGTACATCCGGACCAATGAGAATACTGATCCGTTTGTAAATGTATATCTATGTGTATCTATCTAAGTTCAATGCATTATATTTAAGATTTAAGATCATTCTTCTGGAGTTGAATTTTTTTTTGAAACTCTGGAGTTTTTACTCTAAATGGATATAACCCCAATCACGAATCCTGAAGATCTACTCCCCCATCATATATTTATTGTATCTAGTGTCTAGTACAACATTCGGATAATAAATTTCTTTTCCAACCCTGTTTCTAGGATCCACCTTATGTGATGGTTCAGATCCAGTTATGTGAGAGTAATGTTACAAATTGTTTGTCAAATCTTGAACTACATGCATGCTAATAATTTTACAGTTTTTTGTGTGTTCTTGCAAGAACTGAAGAAAACAAAAAAGGAGGATAAAATTACATATATTATGGGGAGTTTAGGGCTGGCCAAAATGAGAGAGCATATGTTACGATGATTTGGTCATGTTGAACGCGGAGACCCAATATGAAGAATTGCCGATCTGCAGAACCCTGGAAGTAGTATGAGAGGAATAAATAAAATACCTGGGACGATGTTTAGGTAGGTCATCTCTGTAAAGGGAATTTATACTGGTAGTCCTGTCGTCAGAGAGGCGTCAGGACAACGGCCTCCTTTATTGAGATGGACTTACCCAAGTTTTTTTTTTATGTATTTTGACTCGTAGAATACGAATTTTTTGGGTAACAGTTGATCCGGATGTCGATAAGATTGTTATTAACAAAGAACTTAAGGAAATATTTAACAGAAATTTTTCTCAAAAAAAATATTTATTTTTTATTTTTTGGGTCATTCAAGCACCAAATGTTCTTAAACATTTTTTCGTAGGATGCATAGTTTTCGAGATAAACGCGGTTGAACTTTCAAAAAATCGAAAAATTGCAATTTTTGAACCCGAATAACTTTTGATTAAAAAATAAAATAACAATTCTGCTTATCGCATTTGACAGTTTTTTTATTGTTTTATTGTTAAACGAAGCTATAAATACATAGTGCTTGTGTGATGTTTTCAATGCATCTCCCATATAAAATCGAACGAGTAGGCACGCCTACAAACAGGCAATTTTTACGTAGTATGCATTAAAACGCATTAAAACACTATTTGTTTATAGCTTTGTTTGACAATAAAAAAATTAATTTTTAGCAATGCAAGTAACCAAAACCGATATAATTTGGCTTTAACTTTTAAATGCTCTAAGCAGAATTGCTATTTTATTTTTTAATCAAAAGTTATTCGGGTTCAAAGATTGGAATTTTTCGATTTTTTGAAAGTTCAACTGCATTTATCTCGAAAACTATTCATCCTACGAAAATACTTGAATGACCCAAAAAATACAAAAAAAAAAAAAATGTTTTGTTTTCCAATAAATCGCTGTTATGTAATTCCTCAAGTTCTTTATTTATAACAAACTGACAAATATCGACATCCGGAACAACTGTTACCCAAAAAATTCGTGTTCTACGGGTCAAAATACATAAACAAAAATTGGGTAAGTCCATCTGAATAAAGAAGGCCGTTGTACCCCTTTGGCGACAGCACTATGGTATCAACCGAGATAAAAACTTATGGATAAATGTAATTAGGGAAGTGGACCCAGCATAGTGATAAAGGCAAAAAGAATGGTGGTGATGAATAGAATACTTGGGAGGTAATTGTTATAATAGAGCCTATTCTTTTCATCGGTTGGCTTTCACTTCTATACTCATTAGTACAAAAACGTTACTGGTAAAACCACCATTTGCTTCATTTATAACTTTTGTATAACCACCTTTTCCAGTGAAAATTTCAAAGTTTTATAAAAATCAGGAAAATCCTGAGAAAACTCAAATCGTGTGGCCCAACTCGTGAGGCTTGCTTACTATATTACTTGCTCATCGTAAGGTAAATGTTTCTCTAAAGGTATCTGCATACATGCTCTTTTAATTTGTTAAATAAGCTCTAGAATTTTGTGAGTGCTCCGTGTATTTTCCAAATTAAGTATTACTAAAATGTAAAAACCTCTTGATTGTCCAAATGGATTGATATCCAACATCGCCAACTTGTGAAATTTTAGTTAAACGTCTCAGTTGTACCTCGTTGGGGGTGGTATTAGAGACATCCAGGAAAGTATTTTTAAGAACTGTTCAATTTCAAAGCATTGACATTCAAGTGGCAGAATGTCAATAGAGTGCTTTAATTTTGGCACGGGACCTAAAAGTTATTACCGGGAATTTTAATATACAGCAGAGGGTGTCGGTACACCTCGTGAGTAACCCAGCTATTGTTGAAGAAAACGATTCGATTTAATTGGATTCATTTCGATTAAATTCGATTTTCTACTTCGAAAATCGTTATCAAAATACAAAACAATATTAAACACATTTTGTTTTTGTCGCTTGGTAAAAAAATTCTTCTGATAATTTAATTTTATCTGACTCATTCATATTGCCAATTCAGACATATATTATACAAAACAGGAAATGTAGGCTATTGATTATGTATTTTAGAAAGGAACTACAACGTTAACGGGGTTTTATTGTTTCATATAGTCAATGGACCTCTAAATATGAAAAACCCGTGGAGTGCTACCATTTAAAGGGGTGCGTTTTTGAGAAAGGGGTGAATTAGTCCCTACGCACAGGGCGAATTACTGTGAGTTCTATGCACTTTTGGTACAAACACGTCTACAGGAAAATTGTTCCAGATTAAATTTACTATCGAAATGTCATATTTTTTTTTTATTAAACACAAGCTGTGTTTAGACTACTGAAATCTGGTCATCAGTTGACCAATTATCAGTTCTTCTTTAACTTATATTACTAAATGATACATAATCTAAGATCTTAACCCTATGGTGTCCTCTTATTTTTTTTACAAGTATGAAATTTTAATACTAAAACTAACACACAATACAACACTATGCTCTGCTTTTACACTAACACTTTACACTAACTCAAATGGTTTTCTTCGTTTGAGTCTTCTTTCTAGCCCAGTATTATCGAGGAGTTGGATGGCCTCGATGTTTACATGACTATGGAGCCGTTGTTCGTGACTACCTGCCATCTTCTTGATAACTTTGTCTACATCTTCCATCTCAAGATCCTTGTGGAGGTCGACATTTCGGATATACCAAGGAGCATCAACGATGTTCCGTAATACTTTATTCTGGAATCTCTGGATAATCTGAATATTACTTGAATTGGCACAGCCCCAGAGTTGGCAACCATACATCCATACTGGTCTAAGAATTTGTTTGTATAAAAGTATTTTGTTATATGTGGACAATGCAGAGTTTCTTCCCATCAGCCAATACATTTTTTTGTAACGGATACCTAATTCTTCCCTTTTCTTTTTAATGTGGACTTTCCAGCGAAGCCTTGCATCAAGTGTGATACCTAAATATTTTGCAGAAGATGCATATGGTATTTGGGCATCATTTATTCTAATTGGAATGTTTTCGATTTTTTTATTTGTAAAATTGACATGAATAGATTTAGATTCATTTAATTTGATTTTCCATTTTTTAGTCCAGTTGTGTATTTTATTGATTGCCAACTGTAATTTTTCTGCTGCTTCTTCGCTGGTATCACCTACTGCTAAGATAGCGGTGTCATCTGCAAATGTAGCTATAGTATCATTTTCCATTTCAGGTATATCGTATGTGTATAACAGGTAGAGAACAGGACCTAATACGCTTCCTTGAGGGACTCCTGCTCTGATTTCTTTTAGATCAGTGTACACGTCTTCTTGCTTAATTCTGAAATATCTGTCAGATATATATGATTGTAAAATTTCTGAATATTGTTTAGGCATAAGAATTTTGAGTTTGTAGACTAAACCTTCATGCCAAACTTTGTCGAAGGCCTTAGCTACGTCTAAAAAGATTGTAGAACAGACTTTCTTTTCTTCTAATGATTTCTCAATTATGTTAGACATTCTGTGTACCTGATCAATCGTAGAATGTTTATTTCTGAAGCCAAATTGGTGGTCTGGAATCATTTTTTTCTCTTCTATTATTGGTTTTATTCTTTTTAGCAGAAGTTTCTCAAAAAGCTTCGACATCACTGGTAAAAGTGATAATGGTCTGTTGTTTTTTGCCCCATAACTTTTTTCAGGAGGAATATACGTATAGATATTGCTTCACAGAAAAAAACTTCTATCCTTCTTCTTTAAAATGGCGTGATAGAAGTCTCTATGATTTACAGTTTCCAAAATATGATTTTTGAAATTTCGCCATTCACAGCGATTTTGGCCCATTTTCCTTGTTACTTCTCAAACATTGTTCTCAGTACCGGCGCTAGGGTATCAGGCGCCCGCCTGCAAAACTAGCATAGGCGCCCTTCAGTTTCTTTTAAATTAATATTTTGTATCACACCAGCAGAAAAAAGCCCATTTTGGCGCCCCCCAAACAAGGGCGCCCGCCTGCAGTGCATCCCTTGCAGGCCCGTTATCGCCGGCCCTGATTGTTCTGTAACTTTTATCTATGTAGCTTTAGGTATATGCAATTTAACATTTAGTAGAAAGAAAAGTCAATTACCTTTAAAATGCTCTATTGTAGAAGGCTGTATGACAATTTTTAAGCAAGATATGGTTATTCAAAATTTTATACTTTTAATGATTTTTGATATATTTTATGATTATTTTTAAATTTCTCATAACTTTTTTATTGTATATTTAGGTATATACATTTTACAATAAAAAAGAAAGCTTATTTTCTTTACTTTAAAATGGTGTATTGTAAAAAATTCTAGGACTATTTTTAAACAAGATATGCCTTTTCAAAATGTGACATATACACATGCAATAGGTCTCACTAAGTTGGAACCTAAACCTAATATGGAAAGCTTTTTTATTATTAACTTTATAAAAAAAAAATCTTTATAAAATAGTTTGCATAGTCAAAACCTAAAATGCAATCATCAGATATAAAATTTTATCAATGGTGTACGAGGTATGTTAAAAAATATGAATTTCGCTCAAGAGTAAAGTACCTTTATATTTCACAATATCGAAAAATGTTATAAAGAAAAGTTATTTGGAATTAAAAATTATGTTACAATATGCAATTATATTCTTCTGATTGAAAAATAAAAATTTTTTTTAAATTTTTTCTCAAATTACGGATACCCTTGGATATCCTACTGATATCTGGTTTAAAAAAGGCCTAGAATTTTTTGGAATACACCATTTTAAAGTAAAGAAAATAAGCGTTTTTTATTCCACAATGGATATACCTAAATGTGCAAGAAAAAATTCATAATAAGAAATTTAAAAAATAATCATTAAATATATCAAAAATCATTAAAAGTATAAAATCTTAAAAAAACACAACTTGCTTAAAAAGAGACGTATAGTCTTATACAATAGACCATTTTAAAGATAGTTGACTTCTCTTTTTACTAAATGTACCATTGCCTATACCTAGAAATGCGTAGAAAAAAGTTACAGAACAATGATTAAGCGAAATAATGGGGAAAATTGCCCAAAAATGCTGTGAGTGGCGAACTTTGAAGAATCCTATTTCGGAAACAATAAATCCCAGAGACTTTTAATAAACTTCATTATAAAGAGGAAGAATGGAAAATATTTTTCGCTGAAGCAATGCCTATACCTATATCCCCGTGGAAAAAAGTTATGGGGCAAAAAACAAAATTGCTTTCTTTCGTGTTTTTTTTTCTTGTTTTCTCTTTGAATATATTTTTGTAAAAAAAAATATTTTTGACTTTTCTTCTTCTTCTTGCAGTACCGTCTCCTATCGGAGGTTGGCTACCATCACAGCAATCTTAACTTTGTTGGCTGCAGCTCTGAACAACTGTATTGAACTGCACCCATACCACTCTCTTAAATTTCGCAACCAGGAAATCCTCCTACGTCCCAGATTTCTCTTTCCCGAGATTTTTCCTTGGATGATGAGTCTTAGCAGAGAGTACTTTTCTCCTCTCATTATGTGGCCTAGATATTCCAGTTTTTTCGTTTGTATGGTTTTTATGACTTCGCATTCCTTCCCCATCTTCAGCAGAACATCTTGATTTGTTACTCTTTCTGTCCATGGTATTTTATACATTCTCCTGTAACACCACATCTCGAATGCCTCAATGTTTTTGATGTTTATCTTTTTCAGCGTCCAAGCTTCCATGCCGTACAGCAGAACGGAGAAAACATAGCACCTCAACATTCTTGTTCTTAAGTTTATATTTATGTCCCGGCTGCATAGGAACTTTTTCATTTTGACAAACGATTGTCTCACTATCTCTATTCGCCTCTTGATTTCTCTTGTCTGGTCATTAGTATCAGTGAAGCAAACCTCTAAACTTTTGACTTTAGTATGTGATATTTAGATAGTAAATTTAACCTGGAACAATTTTCCTGTAGACGTGTTTGTACCAAAAGTGCATAGAACCCTAATTCACCCTGTGCCTAGGGACTAATTCACCGCTTTCTTAAAAACGCACCCATTTAAATGGTAGCGTGATAAAAGAGTCTATGACATATTAGTTAAATTTGTGATAGTCTGTGGCAAATAGACTTTGTCTGATGCCAAACACACATACACACACACACACACACACACACACACACACACACACACACACACACACACACACACACACACACACACACACACACACACACACACACACACACACACACACACACACACACACACACACACACACACACACACACACACACACACACACACACACACACACACACACACACACACACACACACACACACACACACACACACACACACACACACACACACACACACACACACACACACACACACACACACACACACACACACACACACACACACACACACACACACACACACACACACACACACACACACACACACACACACACACACACACACACACACACACACACACACACACACACACACACACACACACACACACACACACACACACACACACACACACACACACACACACACACACACACACACACACACACACACACACACACACACACACACACACACACACACACACACACACACACACACACACACACACACACACACACACACACACACACACACACACACACACACACACACACACACACACACACACACACACACACACACACACACACACACACACACACACACACACACACACACACACACACACACACACACACACACACACACACACACACACACACACACACACACACACACACACACACACACACACACACACACACACACACACACACACACACACACACACACACACACACACACACACACACACACACACACACACACACACACACACACACACACACACACACACACACACACACACACACACACACACACACACACACACACACACACACACACACACACACACACACACACACACACACACACACACACACACACACACACACACACACACACACACACACACACACACACACACACACACACACACACACACACACACACACACACACACACACACACACACACACACACACACACACACACGCATCTGGTTTAAAAAAGGCCTAGAATTTTTTGGAATACACCATTTTAAAGTAAAGAAAATAAGCGTTTTTTATTCCACAATGGATATACCTAAATGTGCAAGAAAAAATTCATAATAAGAAATTTAAAAAATAATCATTAAATATATCAAAAATCATTAAAAGTATAAAATCTTAAAAAAACACAACTTGCTTAAAAAGAGACGTATAGTCTTATACAATAGACCATTTTAAAGATAATTGACTTCTCTTTTTACTAAATGTACCATTGCCTATACCTAGAAATGCGTAGAAAAAAGTTACAGAACAATGATTAAGCGAAATAATGGGGAAAATTGCCCAAAAATGCTGTGAGTGGCGAACTTTGAAGAATCCTATTTCGGAAACAATAAATCCCAGAGACTTTTAATAAACTTCATTATAAAGAGGAAGAATGGAAAATATTTTTCGCTGAAGCAATGCCTATACCTATATCCCCGTGGAAAAAAGTTATGGGGCAAAAAACAAAATTGCTTTCTTTCGTGTTTTTTTTTCTTGTTTTCTCTTTGAATATATTTTTGTAAAAAAAAAATATTTTTGACTTTTCTTCTTCTTCTTGCAGTACCGTCTCCTATCGGAGGTTGGCTACCATCACAGCAATCTTAACTTTGTTGGCTGCAGCTCTGAACAACTGTATTGAACTGCACCCATACCACTCTCTTAAATTTCGCAACCAGGAAATCCTCCTACGTCCCAGATTTCTCTTTCCCGAGATTTTTCCTTGGATGATGAGTCTTAGCAGAGAGTACTTTTCTCCTCTCATTATGTGGCCTAGATATTCCAGTTTTTTCGTTTGTATGGTTTTTATGACTTCGCATTCCTTCCCCATCTTCAGCAGAACATCTTGATTTGTTACTCTTTCTGTCCATGGTATTTTATACATTCTCCTGTAACACCACATCTCGAATGCCTCAATGTTTTTGATGTTTATCTTTTTCAGCGTCCAAGCTTCCAAGCGTCCAAGCTTCCATGCCGTACAGCAGAACGGAGAAAACATAGCACCTCAACATTCTTGTTCTTAAGTTTATATTTATGTCCCGGCTGCATAGGAACTTTTTCATTTTGACAAACGATTGTCTCACTATCTCTATTCGCCTCTTGATTTCTCTTGTCTGGTCATTAGTATCAGTGAAGCAAACCTCTAAACTTTTGACTTTAGTATGTGATATTTAGATAGTAAATTTAACCTGGAACAATTTTCCTGTAGACGTGTTTGTACCAAAAGTGCATAGAACCCTAATTCACCCTGTGCCTAGGGACTAATTCACCGCTTTCTTAAAAACGCACCCATTTAAATGGTAGCGTGATAAAAGAGTCTATGACATATTAGTTAAATTTGTGGCAAATAGACTTTGTCTGATGCCAAACACACATACACACACACACACCCACACACACACACACACACACACACACACACACACACACACACACACACACACACACACACACACACACACACACACACACACACACACACACACACACACACACACACACACACACACACACACACACACACACACACACACACACACACACACACACACACACACACACACACACACACACACACACACACACACACACACACACACACACACACACACACACACACACACACACACACACACACACACACACACACACACACACACACACACACACACACACACACACACACACACACACACACACACACACACACACACACACACACACACACACACACACACACACACACACACACACACACACACACACACACACACACACACACACACACACACACACACACACACACACACACACACACACACACACACACACACACACACACACACACACACACACACACACACACACACACACACACACACACACACACACACACACACACACACACACACACACACACACACACACACACACACACACACACACACACACACACACACACACACACACACACACACACACACACACACACACACACACACACACACACACACACACACACACACACAATAAATGGTAGCACTCCGCGGTTTTTTCGAATCTAGAGTTTCATTGACTATATGAGACAATAAAATCCCGTTAACGTTGTAGTTCCTTTTAGCTCTCTTATTTTGAACACAATCAATAGCCTAATGGTTGAATGCTCGAATATATGAATTTTACAAAGTGAAAGGCAGATATCGAGCACTGAATTTAATTTAATCTTGCCCAAGTATACTTTCGCTCCTAGAGCATCTTCAGGGGCATTTCGTCAATAAAATGAAGGTATCCTCGAATGCCATTTATTATGTTATTTGATTACTTTCAACTTAAATTAACATATAACTACAAATACACTAAACAAAGGACACACGGATACATTTGAATACCGGATGCCGGTAAAATTCTACATTGTTTGAAGATGGAGGTAGAATGAAATATTTCCTATTTAACGGAAACTCGAACATTTCGATGACCTTAAATTGATATTGCCAATATTTACGCGTTTCTGGGATGATTATATTAGAAGTTATTCGATTACATGAAATCAACTTTAACTTAAGAATATCGGTTCGAAAAATCATCGCATGTGATTTGTCTTTAAAAAGACAACCACATGCAATGATGAAAATTCTCGTGTTAGTGATCCCATAGCAAATCACGAAGGAAAAACCAGGAAAAACGATATCTACTATCATGATACTATCCCGACATAGTAAGTATTTGGTCTTATACTTTGTTTACCCTTAAAATTAACATCAAACCATGATTCTATATGTATTTTATTTAAAAAAAATATAAATCATGTATCCGCGATATGTTATTGACTTACTTATCGTGGCATTTTCTTTCTATTGATTTCCTCTTTTAATATAAGTAGCCATATCCTACTGAATTTTGCCAAGAATTTTGCGATCCACTAATTGGTCTCATTTAACATAATAATTACAGCCAATTTTTTGATTTCTCACCTGAATCTCTTCTTCCCATCTATTTCTTTCAGGACTATACTTGAAAATTTTGGCTTTATTTCCAAATAAAATAGTAATCTGTATATTATAATCCAAAACCGTTACTGAAATATTAAACGACAATACGTCCCTGTTCGGTGATAGTTCTTGAAAGAGTGAGAAATTTATTTCGTTTTACAGGAAATTAATAGCCGAACATTTGTGACATTACAAGTTTCATAGTGCAAAAATGTTCGTCGAAGCAAAAAGGACAAATCTACCGTATCAGGAGTCGTATTTTTCATTACTTCTTGATGTTTATTTTTCTGCTGCAATCTGTAAAATGTGTCAGTTTTTATTTGACATATTAACAGCAAAGTTACAATTTTTCCGTAGGACGTAGTCGTATGTAAGATATTATTCTGCTTTTTGGGGGCATCTACCAGATTGATCTAAAGTTTCTTTATTAGGTTATAGTAAATATTTAGTTTATGAATCAATGAAATAAAATATACATGCTGGTATTTCATTAATGTTGTTCTGAAGCTATTTTCTTGTGGCATTTTTATAATCAAGTATATTCAAATGGGAAATAAGCCACAATTTTACCTAAAAATGATTTTATTAAATTTATTATTTTGTATTTTGACAACGATACCCGACTTGGGCGTCGAAACGTTAATAAAATCATTTTTAGGTAAAATTGTGGCTTATTTCCCATTTGAATATACTTGATTATGTATTTCATTAAGATTATATAAAATCATCAACTATAAATATACCGATGCCCAAAAATCTGCAACACGTAGAAAGACAAGATATTTTTTATCTACTCTAATGTCATATTATATATGTTTATCTACTCTATGTCATATTATGTATAAGTTTTTAGTTTGTGAAAACTGTCATTATAGATAGCAGTGAGTGAAGGGTTTAAAGTTTAAAGTGTGCGTGAAGTAACAATGTATTTTAACTGGGATTTACTTTTCCACACAATTTCAATGGGTTTTTTTGGCACACTTTCATATAATCAAATATCCTTAACTTTCGCGTTGTCATGGTGATGACAATACGAGCAATGACTTACAACAAAACTTTTGACAGTTTTGTGGTTTGAAAGTAATTAGGATGTCAAAGTTCTAAAAATTGTAGAATAGAAATGAATTCCAGTGACGAAGAGTTACAGTTTTTTTATTTGTTTATCGTAGAGTAGATAAAATATTATATGAAACTGTGCGTGAAGTACTTTTTGCGAAATTACGCGATGTATAGCACTCGCTCCGTTGTCGCTCGTGCTCTAAAAATCGCGTGCGTTCGCAAAAAGCATACTTCACGAACTGTTTCATAAATAACTATTTTAGTTTGTGAAAACTGTCATTATAGAGATAGCAGTGCGTGAAGGGTTTAAAGTGTGCGTGAAGTAACAATGTATTTTAAATGTTTTTTACTTTTTCGCACTGTTTTTTGGCACACTTTCATATAATCAAATATCCTTAACTTTCGCGTTGTCATGGTAATGACATAATGAGCAATAAGTTACAACAAAAGTTTTGACAGTTTTGTGGTTTGAAAGAAGTTAGAATTTTTAAATGTGAAAGTTCTAAAAATTGTAGAATAGAATTGAATTCCAGTGACGAAGAGTTACAGTTTTTTTTATTTGTTTATCGTAGATAAAATATTGTATGAAACTGTGCGTCAAGTACTTTTTGCGAACTTACGCGATGTATATAAGTAAGATTTGCAGATCTTCTTGAGTAGAAGCTAGGAGTACTGTGTCGTTCCCATATCGCAAACTATTGATGACTTAACCGTTCACAATTATTATTCCTTCTTGTTTTTCAGAAAGTGCATTTCTAAAAATTCTTTTGGAGTAAACGTTGAAAAGCAGGGGTGATAAGAGTCACCCCTGCAGTACTCCTCTTAATATTAAGCACCTGTGATTCCAAACCGTCTACTAAAACTGATGTTGTTGGATTCCAATACAAATTTGCAATTATGCAAACGTCTATGCCATCCAAGCCAATGTCTTTTAGTCTTAGTCTTAGTTTAGTTTTAGACTTTGATTAATATTGAGTGTTTAACAGGATAAAATGCCTTTTGAAAGTCAATACAACAACAGTATATGTCTACAGATATACCATGACATATTTGAGCAAGTAGATTCATCCCAAACAATGCCTCTCTTTTTCAAAACCCGTTACGGAAACCAAACTGTGTGTTACTTAGGTGTTCCTCGCATTTATTGTAAATACGGCATAATCACCGATTCGTCACATTTACCGTAACATATACATAATATACAAAAACGAGTTTAACTTTTTAATTTTATGTTCGACCATAATCTCAAATTTACCCTTACATATTGGATACTGTCCACGACAAAAGAGACCCGTGTTGAGCTGGCCCCCCCCACTTGCAAAAATTAAAAAACAAATAGCCCTGATTTATGAGCTATTTATGAGCTCTCATATTCCGCAAACTAAAAATTTTGAGCTCGTTCCACTGAGCAGGAATTTAATACCCTAGTGGGGGGGGCTGAGTCAGCCCCCCCCACTACTTAAAAATAGGAATATTGAATCGGTTTTTGCGGCAGAATTACGAGCTATTTATGAGCTCTTGAAATTATATAGTTTCGATTTTTGAGCTCATCCCCTTCACCCCCAAACAACCCTTTAATTGATTTAACTTAAGAGAAAGATGCTGAGAAAACTTAAAATATATCGTATTGCGGATATAATTCATATAGCTTATATACTCTAAGAATAAACTATTAAATCAAGAGCATTTCGATTATTGAGCTACAACCCCTTCGCAAGAAAACCACCCTATCTTCCCGGCTTAAGAGAAAGTTGTACTTAAAATGCATTAAACTAATTATTTGGCGACTACATATCATTTAATAATTTATATGCTTCCAAATTACGCGCATTTAGATCAGTAGATTGCAATTTATTTTGTATAGTGCAGTCACTGAAGGTAAAAATCAACGATTACCTTCAATTTCGTGAACCTTCATCGATTTTCACGAAAATTGGTCAGTAGTTAGAGGATACGTCAAGAAACAAAGGTGACATGGTACCACCTTGCGCCTTTACCCTGAGGGTGGATACCGCCCCTTCTCGGGGGTGAAAATTATTTTATAAAAAATAAATGCACAAATCAATAAAAGAACAAATTAAAAGCAAAATTTATTATATAAAGTTAATAAAATAAGTCAATACTTTTTAAGTTATTAAAGATCAAAGATTTTAATTATTTGTGAAAAAAATGCATGTTTTGAAAAGGTTTTTTGTAAATCACTGAAAAACTTTAAGTTTTTACAAAAAAGTTAATAGTAGTTTAATTCGTATAGCTTATATTCTAAGAATAAACTCTTAAATCACGCGTCTTTCGATTATAGAGCTACAACCCCTTCGCAAGAAAACGACCCCATATTCCCGGCTTAAGAGAGAGTTGTTCTTAAAATAATTTAAATTAATTATTTGGCGACTACATATCGTTTAATAATTTATGAGCTTGCAAAATATACGCATCTCAATTATTGAATTGCCATTTTCTTTCTATAGTGCAGTCACTGAAGGTAAAAATCAACTAGTACCTTCGATTTCGGTAAATCTCCATTCATTTTCACGAAAATTGGTGAGCGGATTTTAATACTATCAACTTTTTCTGCATCTTATTTTTCATAGGTATTTCTAAGTACTTTGACAAGTATTTAGTACCTAAGTGTTATAAAATGCATCTCTTTCCCGTTATTTAAGCTTGAACCCTTAGATTTTAACAGTCGCGGAAAAAAATATACATTTAATTACCAATAACTTACTTTAAATTAACATTAAAGGGTTTTCAAGTAAGCAATTTATTATATTTTTTATTAGCTTCAATTTTAGTGATGAAAACTTTTTTGTAAAAACTTACAGTTTTTGAGTCATTTATGAAAAATCGCTCTAAAGCATGCATTTTCTTTCCAAAAATTAAAATATTTGATCTTTAATAACTCAAAAAGTATTGATTTATTTTAATCACATTATATAACAAATTTTGCTTACAATTTGTCCCTCTCTCGATTTGTGGGGTTATTTTTAATAAAGTATTTTTCACTCCCCAGAAGGGGTGACATATACCCCAGGCTAAAACCCCAAGTTGTTATTGTCAATTCGTGAAAATAAATGGAGATTTACCGAAATCGAAGGTACTAGTTGATTTTTACCTTCAGTGACTGCACTATAGAAAGAAAATGGCAATTCAATAATTGAGATGCGTATATTTTGCAAGCTCATAAATTATTAAACGATATGTAGTCGCCAAATAATTAATTTAAATTATTTTAAGAACAACTCTCTCTTAAGCCGGGAATATGGGGTCGTTTTCTTGCGAAGGGGTTGTAGCTCTATAATCGAAAGACGCGTGATTTAAGAGTTTATTCTTAGAATATAAGCTATACGAATTAAACTACTAATAACTTTTTTGTAAAAACTTAAAAGTTTTTCAGTGATTTACAAAAAACCTTTTCAAAACATGCATTTTTTTCACAAATAATTAAAATCTTTGATCTTTAATAACTTAAAAATTATTGACTTATTTTATTAACTTTATATAATAAATTTTGCTTTTAATTTGTTCTTTTATTGATTTGTGCATTTATTTTTTATAAAATAATTTTCACCCCCCAAGAAGGGGCGGTATCCACCCTCAGGGTAAAGGCGCAAGGTGGTACCATGTCACCTTTGTTTCTTGCCGTATCCTCTAACTACTGACCAATTTTCGTGAAAATCGATGAAGGTTCACCGAAATTGAAGGTAATCGTTGATTTTTACCTTCAGTGACTGCACTATACAAAATAAATTGCAATCTACTGATCTAAATGCGCGTAATTTGGAAGCTTATAAATTATTAAATGATATGTAGTCGCCAAATAATTAGTTTAATGCATTTTAAGTACAACTTTCTCTTAAGCCGGGAAGATAGGGTGGTTTTCTTGCGAAGGGGTTGTAGCTCAATAATCGAAATGCTCTTGATTTAATAGTTTATTCTTAGAGTATATAAGCTATATGAATTATATCCGCAATACGATATATTTTAAGTTTTCTCAGCATCTTTCTTTTAAGTTAAATCAATTAAAGGGTTGTTTGGGGGTGAAGGGGATGAGCTCAAAAATCGAAACTATATAATTTCAAGAGCTCATAAATAGCTCGTAATTCTGCCGCAAAAACCGATTCAATATTCCTATTTTTAAGTAGTGGGGGGGGCTGACTCAGCCCCCCCCACTAGGGTATTAAATTCCTGCTCAGTGGAACGAGCTCAAAATTTTTAGTTTGCGGAATATGAGAGCTCATAAATAGCTCATAAATCAGGGCTATTTGTTTTTTAATTTTTGCAAGTGGGGGGGGCCAGCTCAACACGGGTACAAAAGAGACAATATCGTCCGGTTTTAACTGGATAAAAATATCCACCCTGTATATCTGTTTACTCTAAATAGGTCCTCTCTAGAGAATGGCCCGTTTGTGCCTTTGATATCAACAACAATCTGTGAAAATGGATTCAGCAGATAGAGAAATGAATAATTCGCAGAGCTTTTAGGCGATTATTTTTGGCCCTGAATCAATAGCATTTGTGTACAACTGACTGTCTTGAATAATTGATTAATGTTGAAAATTTAGCTGAATCATTCCCCGTCTTTTCTCTCACAGGCGTTATGTTTTTATCGGCCAATGATTCAAACAATCCTGCATAATGGATATTTTCGACGCTCACATTAATGCACTTTAATTGTCCAATTGATAGTGGTAGCAAACGGATGTGTTGTGGATTTATTGGCACTCGTGTGGCTATGGGGAAATTTTCGTCGGTTAAACTCATTATTGTTTGGATTGTAAGCATTTCTTGCTTACAAAATAACATTTTAAAATCAAAATGCTTATTTTAAAAATTATCTTAAAAATTTAAAAATGTTTTCAAATCTTCCAGTACGGTAGGCCAGAAGTCATCTGTGCGTAAATCATCATCATAATTGGCTCTAGAACCCTTGGTAGGTATTGGCCTGTTCTATTCTCAGATTCTATTACTTTCTATTTTTCGCCTTGGTTTTCCAATTTGGTACTCTTAACATTCGTAAGTCTTCTTCCACCTGGACCTTAAATCGTGGTCTGGACCTGTCTATTCTCACTCCATCCGGTCTTTTAATTATAAATTTTTTTCGACGGTTCAATTACGTAACTTAACTTGTCTTAATCTGACGCGCCCGAGTTGTTCTAAGGATAGATTTTTCCTATCTATCTTCCTTCGTATCCAATTTCCTATCGAAACATCACATTTTAAAGTCAAAAATATTTTTGTTTACAAAAATCTTTTCAAAAGAAAAGCAAGAAAAAAAAACACGAAAGATAGCAATTATGTTTTTGACCCCATAACTTATTTTCTTAGGAAAAAAGGAAGCTTATTTTCTTTACTTTAAATTGGTGTATTGTAAAAAAATCTAGTACTATTTTTAAACAAGGTTAGCCCAACATTGAAAGGTACAAATGGGTATACTGATTAAGTAAAAAAAAGTAAAAGTTATGAAAAAGCAATTCTTTATAAAATGCTCTGCATAGTCTAAAATCTAAGATGCAATCAACATATATAAAATTTTATCATTAGTGTACGAGGTTTGTTAAAAAATGGAAATTTCTCTCAAGAGTAAAGCACCTTTATATTCCACAATATCGAAAAGTGTTATTAAGAAATGTTATTTGGAATTCGAAATTAGGTTATATCTGACGCGCCCGAGTTGTTTTAAGGATAGATTTTTCCTATCTATCTTCCTTCGTATCTAATTTCCTATCGAAACATCACATTTTAAAGTCAAAAATATTTTTGTTTGCAAAAATCTTTTCAAAAGAAAAGCAAGAAAAAAAAACACGAAAGATAGCAATTATGTTTTTGGCCCCATAACTTATTTTCTTAGGAAAAAAGGAAGCTTATTTTCTTTACTTTAAATTGGTGTATTGTAAAAAAATCTAGTACTATTTTTAAACAAGGTTAGCCCAACATCGAAAGGTACAAATGGGTATACTGATTAAGTAAAAAAAGTAAAAGTTATGAAAAAGCAATTCTTTATAAAATGCTCTGCATAGTCTAAAATCTAAGATGCAATCAACATATATAAAATTTTATCATTAGTGTACGAGGTTTGTTAAAAAATGGAAATTTCTCTCAAGAGTAAAGCACCTTTATATTTCACAATATCGAAAAGTGTTATTAAGAAAAGTTATTTGGAATTCGAAATTAGGTTATAATATGCAATTACATTTTTCTAATTGAAGAAAATAAAAAAAAAAATAAATTTTTTCTCAAATTAGGGATACCCTTTTTGTCCTACGGATATTTTGTTTAAATATAGTCACGGAATTTTTTGCAATACACCATTTTAAGGTAAAGAAAATAAGCTCTTTTTATTTCACAATGTATATACCTAAATGTACAAGAAAAAGAGTCATAATGAGAAATTTAAAAAATAATCATTAAAAGTATCAAAAATCCTTAAAAGTATAAAACCTCAAAAAAGCATAACTTGCGTAAACAGAGCCGTATAACCTTATACGATAGACTAAATGTACGTACTAAATGTACCATTGAGATGCGTTGAAAAAAGTTACAGAACAATGTTTACGAAATAATGGCGTGAGTGATTTGGCGATAAGTGAGTGGCGAACTTCGAAAAATTCGTTTTTCGGAAACTATAAATTCTAGAGACTTCTGCTAAACTTCATTTTAAAGAAAAGGGATAGAAGTTATTTTTCTTTAAAGCAGTGTCTATACCTATATCCTTGTAGAAAAACGTTATGGGACAAACAACAAAATTGCTTTCTTTCGTGTTGTTTTCTTGCTTTTCTTTTGAATATATTTTGTAAAAAAATATTTTTAACTTTGAAATGTGATATCTCGATAGTAGGCTATTGATAATGTTCAAAATAAGAGAGCTACAAGGATCTACAACGTTAACGGGATTTTATTACCTCATATGGTCAATGGACCTCTAAATTTGAAAAAACCGCTGAGTGCTACCATTTAGATGGGTGCGTTTTTGAGAAAGGGGTGAATTAGTCCCTAGGCACAGGGTGCATTAGGGTAAGTTCTATGCACTTTTGGTACAAATATGTCTGCAGCAAAATTGTTCCAGATTAAATTTACTATCGAAACATCACCTCTTAAAATCAAAAATATTTTTTTTTTACAAAAATATATTCAAAAGAAAAGCAAGGAAAAACACGAAAGACAGCAATTTTGTTTTTTGCCCCATACCTTTTTTCCACAGGGATATAGGTATAGGCATTGCTTTAGTGAAAAATAAATTCTATCCTTTCTCTTTAAAATAAAGTTTGGTAAAAGTCTCTAGGATTTATAGTTTCTGAAATAGGATTTTTCAAAGTTCGCCGCTCACATATTTTTTGGAACATTTTCTCCATTATTTCGGAAACATTGTTCTGTAACTTTTTTCTACGCATTTCTAGGTATACGCAATGGTACATTTGGTAGAAAGAGAAGTCAATTACCTTTAAAATAGTCTATTGAATAAGGTTACACGACTCTTTATAAGCAAGTTATGCTTTTACAAGGTTTTATACTTTTAATAATTTTTGATATTTTTATTGATTATTTTTAAAATTTCTCATTGTGAATTTTTTCCTTTTAAATTCAGGTATGTACATTGTAAAATAAAAAAAGCATGTTTTCTTTACTTCACAATGATGTATTGCAAAAAATTCTAGGACTATTTTTAAACAAGATCTTCGTAGGATATCCAAGGGTATTCGTAATTTAAGAAAAATTTTAATTTTTTTTTATTTTTTTCAATTAAAAGAATATAATTGCATATTATAACATAATTTTTAATTCCAAATAACTTTTCTTAATAATACTTTTCGATATTGTGAAATATAAAGGTATTTTACTCTTGAGCTAAATTCATATTTTTTAATATACCTCGTACACTATTGATACAATTTTATATCTGATGATTGCATCTTAGGTTTTAGACTATGCAGAGCATTTTATAAACATTATTTTTTTTTCATAAAGTTTTTTTTTTATATATTTTATTCTGGCCTTGGTTCAGAACCTTTAGCCACTTCATAAAGTTAATAATAAAAAAGTTTTCCATATGGTTTCAACTTAGTAGGACCTATTGCATGCGTAATATGTATGTCACATTTTGAAAAGGCATATCTTGTTTAAAAATAGCCCTATAATTTTTTACGATACACCTTTTAAAGTAAAGAAAATAAGCTTTCTTTTTTATTGTACAAGATATACCTACATATACCGTAAAAAACTTTATAATAAGAAATTTAAAAATAATCGTAAAATATATCAAAAATCATTAAAAGTATAAAACTTTGAACAACCATATCTTACTTAAAAATAGCCATACAGCCTTCTGTAGAAGAACATTTTAAGGCTAATTAACTTTACTTCCTACTAATTGCAACAATGCATATACCTAAAGCTACCTAGAAAGAAGTTACAGAACAATGTTTGAGAAGTAACAAGCAAAATGGGTCAAAATCGCTGTGAGTGGCGAACTTTGAAAAATCATATTTTGGAAAATATAAATCATGGGACTTCTACCAAACGCCATTTTAAAGAGAAAGGATGGAAGATTTTTTTCCGTGAAACAATGCCTATACCTATATCCCCGTTAAAAAAAGTTATGGGAAAAAAAACAAAATTGCTATCATTTGTGTTTTTTTCTTGCTTTTCTCTTGAATATATTTTTGTAAAAAAAAAACACTTTTGACTTTAAAAGGTGATGTCTCGATAGTAAATTTCACCTGGAACAATTTTCCTGTAGACATGTTTGTATAAAAAGTGCATACAACTCAACCTAATTCGCCCTGTGCCTAGGGACTAATTCACCCCTTTCTCAAAAACGCACCCCTTTACATGGTAGCACTCCGCGGGTTTTTATTATTTAGAGGTTCATTGACCATAAGAAACAATAAAACCCCGTTAAAGTTGTAGTTCCTTTCTAAAATACATAATCAATTGCCTATAGTAAATTTAACTTGGAACAATTTTCCTGTAGACGTGTTTGTACGAAAGGTGCATAGAACTCTCTCTAATTCACCGTGTGCCTAAGGACTAATTCACCCCTTTCTCAAAAACGCACCCATTTAAATGGCACCGCACTCTGCGGTTTTTTTCAAATATAGAGGTCTATTGACCATATAAGACAATAAAATCTCGTTAACGTTGTAGTTGCTTTTAGCCCTCTTACTTTGAACATAATCGATAGCCTATAATATATTTAAGCGCTATTTACAATACTATTTTAGTTCTATAAGTTATTATTAATTGTAAGTTATTTGTAGGTTTTATTATGCATAGGCTATTATATCCCGTATAAATAAATAAATAAATTTAAATGTACAATACAATCAGTGTTACATAATGGACATAGAAGCCTTGTGAGAAAGAGCACAAGCAGAGGAGATTTTCCACATTCATCACCAATTTCCATCGATAAGAACATACTAAAAGAAGTAGAAATCTTTTTAGTACATCCCGTAGATTGCTTTAATACAGCTGATAAATTTTCCAGTCACATACACAAAACAAAACCCCTACATTTTCTTTCCTTTTGAAGACGTCTGCTGGATACAAAGGCCACTACCTTAACGTCTTTTCGGGTCATTCATCATTTTATGAACACAGTTAATATGAAATAAATTGGTTTTTCAGAGACTCTCTAAGAAACGTCCTACAAAGAGATATCGTCTATACATGCCGCAATAACAATTCCCGTAATAAAAGAAAAATACCAAAGTACCTGTTTGCATGAAGGGATGGGAACAATTTGTAAAAAAATATCTCAAAATAACAAAGGGTTATTTCGTTTGAATCTGTAGGTGGAAATGTATACATGAAAACAGGATCACATTTGTAAAGTACAAACTTCTTGTATAAAATATATTTTTCGTTGGAATTTTACGGCGCTGGACAGGCGAGATGTTAGAGGCAACTTTTAGATCTCCCTAAGCCTTCTTTGCTCCGGCATTCGTTGTTTTGCAAAATTCATAAACCACGAAGGTATTGCCAGAAGCTTGATCCCAGTAAAGTTTTATTTTTAATATCATTTTAATTTTATTAAAGTAAAACTATCGCCTGTTTTTAGCAGATGTCGCCACGACACACGTATCATGTTATTTCGTTGTAAATCGTTACTAGCAGCCCAATTTATTTAAGTTTGTTCAGAGATACGCACTCTCTAAAGAGAACTTAACAAGATTTGAGTCATGTATGCACCCTCTGATGAGAACCTTACAAGGTTCGAAACCGGTTAGAGTGTTTATGACACTCTCTGAATGAACTGAAATATAAGAAGGCTCTTGTATCGTTTTACTAAGAAATTATTATTTATTTCTAAACGACTTGTACAAAATCTTAAGAAATATTTTGGGCAAACTTAGTTAGTAGTTTAGATTTTGAGATGCTAATAGCAGAATTATCGAAGAATAGTGTGAAGAAATAGAGATATTAGAACGTAAAAACGATTCGTTTAACCTCCACAAAAGGATCAAAGGAGCAGTAAGTCTCCATAAATTAAAAAGGCCGCGACACTTAAGAGACGATCAAGGAAATCCAATAGTTGATATTGAAGAAATGAAAACATCATGGCTGAACTATGTGACAACAGTATTTGAAAACAATAGGATTGTTACTATCACCGAATAAAAATGACGAAACCTGACCATTTATTCTCGAAGCGGAAGTAGAAACTGTTGTTAATAGCATTAAGAAGGGAAAAGCCGCAGGGCTAGACGATTTCTACGCAGAATTTTTGAAAATTATGGACAAGCATGCAGTAAGGGCCAGACGAGCGACAACTACAGCACTGTAAGAGCAGTAAAATGAAGCTCAAAAAATGGGTTTTACAGTGAGTATAGTTTACAGACAATTTTGGCACTAAATTGATGAAAACAGATTAGACGAGAGGTTTTTGGAGTTACTGAATACGAATACACAATCAGAACTGATCCCCGGTCACGGAATGGAGCATCTGGTGCCCACGGTCACTGCTAAAGTACATCATCTTCTGGAGTTTCGAATGTGTTCGATCTTGAATGCATGAAAATAGGCAGTTTTTGGGGTCATTGAATACAAATACGCACTCAAAATCGATCCCTTGACCACTTGGTGCCCAAGGTCACTGCTAAGGTAGGTTATATTCTGGAGTTTGGGGGGTTTTTGGGCACCAGGTACACCGGGGTCGGTGATGATGGCGTATTCTTGTTCAAAGACCCCAAAAATCTCCCGACTAATCTGCTTGTATCAATTTAGTGCCGAAAACCCTCGAAAATTCAGATGACGTGCCTTAGCAGTGCACCTGAGCACTAGGTGCTCCGGTGGTCGGTTCTGATGGCGTATTCATCTTCAACGACCACAAAAATCCCGAGAAACAAAATCTTGCCCTTAAGAGACTTATTTTGATATAACACAGCTATGTATTTCCACCCAATTTTCTATAGTAGACTTTTTCCCCGACATCATCCTGAACACAATGCAAAAAGTTGCCATTCTCTACAGTGTGTTTAAAAATCAATTTATGTTGTGCTAAATGTTCTGGTCTAATTGGTATGGTACTTCAAAATATTTTCAAGGCCGATTGATTTGGCACCGAAAACTATCGATTAAGTCATTTGGGCTGCTAGCAAGCAGTCTTCATAACTGACTACGACAGACTGATCCATGCTACTACATGCCACAACAAGTATTGGATAGAGGGAACTTGAATACTGGAAATATGACAACTGGAATTTGGAGGGAATATACCAATATATTGCAGACTATTATTTACCTATATGACTGAGGAGCCTGAGGAGATCAGAAGAGTATATGCTACCTACTTTGAGAAAGAAAATCCTCCAAAAAAAGACTTGACAATGGGAGGAAGCAGGAATATCTCAAATTAAGTAAATATTATGGAAATTTTTTTCCAAATTAAACTCGAATTTTATTTTCCATCTAAATAAAAATATATTCTATACTCTATGTCATATTATTTATAAGTTTTTAGTTTGTGAAAACTGTCATTATAGATAGCAGTGCGTGAAGGATTTAAAGTGTGCGTGAAGTAACAATGTATTTTAAATGGGATTTACTTTTTCGCAATGTTTTAACCTTCGCGTTGTCATGGTGAAAATCCTTAACATTCGCGTTGTCATGGTAATGACAATATGAGCAATGAATTACAACAAAAGTTTTGACAGTTTTGTGGTTTGAAAGTAATCAGAATTTTAAATGTCAAAGTTCTAAAAATTGTAGAATAGAAATGAATTCCAGTGACGAAGAGTTACAGCTTTTTTATTTATTTATCGTAGATAAAATATTGTATGAAACTGTGCGTGAAGTACTTTTTGCGAACTTACGCGATTTATAGCACTCGCTCCGTTGTCTCTCGTGCCCTAAAAATCGCGTGCGTTCGCAAAAAGCATACTTCACGAACTGTTTCCTAAATAACTATTTTGCGCAACGTAGTATTTATGTATTATGAATACTACGCTTATTATATTATTAAGAGCTTATTAAGCTCTTTTGTTGCTGAAATATTGTATGCGCCACTAATTTTTACCGCGTTTAGCGGTTACTAATTTTTGTATTGCATTCACAGTAAACATAGTAAACATAATAGTTATTTTCCTAACATAAACAAGTGCAGAAAGTTATACTTTTCCGCGCGCGACTGCAGTTTGCCGAACGCCGTGAAGCGGGAGTTCGGCAAGCAGTCGAGTGCGGAAAAGAGACTTTTTGCAAGAGTTAGGAACAATATTTTTTCTACAAGTCTTTAAAAAATGACCAAATCTTAATCAATTAATTTAGTTAATATGAAACTTCATACACAAATTAATTCTTTGACAATGTTGTCAAAACCAAACTTTCAGCATAATTGGTTAGCATGACGACGATCTTGGTTTCCATGACGACGATTCAAAACCACTGCTATTGTCTACTGATTTGACTTTCGAATATTATGCCAAAATAATTTTATTTCATCGAATTGTCAATAGTAATTGCACAAGAGCTCTAAAATTATTGAACTTTTCCCGAGTGACACTTTGACAGTTTTAATTTGACGAGCCGAAAGCGAGTGAAATTATGTCTAAAGTGTCACGAGGGCAAAAATTCTATATTAATTTTAGAGATCGAGTGCAATTTGTTGCGATTATTTCATGAATAAAACTGTTCAAAACCAAAATTTTATTGTAATTTATTTATGTAAGTACAAATTAGTACAATTAAACAAACAGTTGTTATAAATATTAACTTGACGGTTGAAAGTCATCACTTTTATAATTTTTAAAACATTCAGGGCCGGTTGTTCGAACGCTAATTAATAATGATCAATATCAAATATTTAATTACTGTCATTAACTGTCAATGTCAACTTTGATTGGGTTGCTGAAAACATAATTGATTATAATTATGAGATTAGTTAATCAATTAACATAACAATTATTAACATAATTGATTAACAAATTTCATAATTGTAACCCATTATTATGTTTTCAGCAACACAAACAAAGTTGACATTGACAGTTGGTGACAGTAATTAAATATTTGATAATGATCATTTTTGATTAGCCTTCGAACAACCGGCCCTCATTGTCATTAATGTCACTGAATGTATTTTTTCGTAGCAATGAAGGGCATCTGACGTAATATACTTGACGACGGGAAATTATCAAAAATTATCGATTTAATTTAGATTTCTGTAGATTTCTATTGGTCAGAATCTCCTATGAATGAAAATAATCGCGTTAATTTCATTAAAACAGGATCACAATAAGATACATTTGAAATAAAATAGTAAATAATTTCTAAATAGTAGTTTATTGCATATATTATAATTATTTTAAGGCCATATTAAAATATCTTAATGCAGTGCGGAAAAGTAAAACGCGCGCGGAAAAGTAAAACTTTCTAAACTAAAACGCGTGCGCGAAAGTAGACATTTTTGCACGCTCGTAGAAAAGAATATTTACAGAGTATTGAAAAGCACATGAATTTATTTTCGTACATAAATATTTATAGTTTTTTTTGTTGACACTTACGTAAGATCCCCTTGTTCATTTAAACGATCAATATCTTTAACATTCGAAAACAATTCCTTGATTATCCGGATATAAACTGAATAATGTAAATGTGCCTTCTTTAAAACCGACATTCGTCTGAGATATTGGGACAATTTTCTTTCTATTTTGGGTCAATCCCCAGATTTCCCGTCTATACGGTCGTCTATTGCCTTGGGGATAGTTTTTGAAGGGTAGGCTCCGAGGCAATTCCGGAAAATAAACTTTCGTAATGGACTGGAAAATTCTCTACTTTGTATTGTTGACAATTGAACACCGATTGAATGTGTAGAGGATGAAAGCTATTGAGTCTTTTAATCGTTTTTACGGTTTTTGTTTTGAAAACGGTTGTTTAAAAGGTATAGGGTATAGGTATTATAGAATGGAATAAAACTTAAAATAAAGTAAAGTAAAGAGAAATAAGGATTTTCTCAGGACACTCAAAGATCCAGGTAGCTGACTACTTTTTTAGTTATTGTAGACCTATAGGAAGATAACATACCTATTTCCTGCCTAGAGTTCGCGTCCGTTTTTTAATTATTAACAATTTAGTGCAAAAAACGCGATGTTTTCGATTTGTTGCACCCCAATTAAAAGCTAAATAGTTGACATAAAATTATAAAATTTGATTTTTTAGAACATTAAAAACGCTACAAAATACCGATTTTTGAATCTAAAAAAGTCAATTTGTGGCTTCGCAAATTGCAAAATAGATGAAAATATTGGGTATTTTGGCTTAACAAATCCTCAAAATTTGAGACCGTTCCATTAATTAGTTTAAAAGTTATTCTAATTGTTTATCCCAGAGACCTTTATTTTGTAATAACATAAGACAGAAAATAATGAACATCGGGCAATTCTGAGTATTCAATATGAAAGTAGAAGAGTGGTAGTATCAAAATGTATTAAAAAAGATAAAAAAATAATTATTATAGCCAAAATCGAATGCCAAATTTTTGAAATTTTATAGTTTATAAACATTTAGAATAACTTTAAAAATATCATCCGTAGCAACAATCTTTCTATATATTCGAAAAGCTAGTATTTTAACACGAGGTTTCAAATAAAGAAATTTAGCCTGGGTTCATTTGGGACAAAGTTAGCATGTGTTTTTTTTTAATTCGCAGCTAATTTGTTTATAATAATTAAGGAATCTCAATAATGCCAATTTGAAGAATGGGATTTGTATGTTTTGTTAAAAAATTTGCACAAATATTGTGCCTTCACAGCACCCTCTACGATTTTTCAAAAATTAAGTTCATACGGTTACTAGGGGGAACCTACAAATCCACCGATTTAAAATACCGAAAAAGCAATTTCAATCTAATACAATTTTCTGTATCTCTGGATCAACTCAATTGATTTTGATCTTTCTTTTTTAATTTTTTTGTAATTTCTACGTACATTACAAATATGCAATTTGTTTATAAATTTATTAATTACTAAATAGTCTAATTTGTTTATTCAGCCGTTTTGGCCAAAAAACTAAAATACATTTTGATATGCAAATTGAAGTCTGGCAACAACGTGCCATTCAAAAATTTAAAAATAGACAGTCACAATTAAAAATAGTAGGTTTGTAAGTCAATTTTATCTGGTAGGTAAAGAAATGTAAATATCAACCAATTCTGCAGGGGTCTAGTGTTTACATTTTTCCACCCTGTCCGTGGTCGTCCCGTCACATCAAACAAACCAAGAATTTGGTTATTGGCATTTTGTTATTAACAATATTTTGTTATTGACATTGGATATTTTGAATAATTGGTTATCTAGTTTTATTCTATACTAAATCTTAACAAGTAGGTATTTTGGGAATTAAACAAATATGTATTATATCAGTTAATTTTTAAAGGATACAGAACGAGTGAAGGGTGCAATATTTTATGAATTACCCAGAACACTTAATGGAGAGGCCGATAAATTTCTTGTAAAATATTTTGCCGGTACTTCTTGAAGTGCATTTGCAAACACGACGTGAAATGTGGTTTCTTCACGACGGAGCCCCAGAGCTGTGAAAAATTTTCTGGATACCACTTATCCTTATCTTTGAATTGGTAGGAATTGACTCATTCTGTGGCCACCAACGAATTCCCGAATTCAAATTGTGGACATCTGAAATCGTTAGTGTATGATAATCGACATGAAGTACAAACAGAAGCTGAATTTCAGGAACGCATTTTTAATGCTGCAGAAATTATTCGACATAATTTAGTTAATTATGGCATTACTAACAACTAGATTTATTATAAAAATTATTGTCAATTAAGAGCACACAGTAGCGATCAAGAGGTAGCAACAAACGCGGTCCAAGATTGGGAAAGTTCTGCGAACTTTAAAAATTGAGGCAACAGTGCGTCGGTAATTCCACACTGACAGTGACGTTTATACTGTCAAAACAATAATTTTTATACACATATCCACGAAATGTTGCCAAGTCAGTGACGTTCGATTTCTTGTTATAAAAAAATCGATTTTTAGTAGTTCCAATGTGACACAAAATCTAGGCACGGAATAAAAAGTTTATTTGAAGAAAGTATATTTTTTGTCTTTCTTAATGTCGGTACAGGCTCATTTTTCAATATTTTATTTAGTTATAAAGTAATTTCCACATACTAACATATTTCTGAAATTGGGCTCTGTACCGCCATTCTTTATTATATTACGAATATAATGTGTGCTAAATATCTCGACAAAATATTCAAAATTAGAGCCACAATCTTGGAACGCCTTTGTTGCTGCCTGTTGATCGCTACTGTTTGCTCTTAAGTACAAAAATCTAATTTAATTTTAGATCACAAGTAAACAAACTACTGATAGTCCGGGCATAATGTAAAAAACTAAATTAGAATAATTATTAAACGTTTTGTGTTGTATTTAATTTCCACTGTGAACTGTGTATTCAGTTAAATCCGTTGTATTCCAAACCTTGTGTTCAACACATTTAAAGCTTAATAAATACATAATACATACTAGTTTGGTAAAAAAGATAAAGTGTTTCTTATTTTAAATAATTGACATTTTATCAATTCGTTTAGAATTATTTCGTATCTCAATTGATTTCAGAAATCATTAAATACAAATAATTTTTCCTAGATGCATTTACATTTTAGTAATTAAACCATAGTTACTTAAGTAAAAGTTATAAAATAAAAATGTATACAATTTTTATTCAGTTGCAATGCGAAGGCAAAACAATCCTACTTTTCAATTAGAATACGGAGCGCAGTCCAGTCCTCTGAATCGCGATTTCCGGCTCTTATTGGAGCCTCATCGTAGAGAACGTAGGCACTGTTCTCCATATCCTAAATGACCAGCACCGAGAGTTTTTCCCAGCCATTGCAACCGAAGTGAAGGTATTAGGTGACTAGCATCATCTGGCAATTGAAAGATGAAGTAGTTTTCAATCCTAATAGCAAAATTAATAATATTAAAAATATTAAAAACATTACTAAAAGATTTTTAAATTGAAAACCTATTGGTACACTTTCTTGGTGACACCTCCAAGGCTTCTAAAATAAGCAAGCACATGGATGCTGCAGTGAAGACAAAGGGAAGGAATTCTACACTATGCAATTCACATCCCCGTCTGCAGCTTGGTAAAGTTCCACTTGGTAGTTATAGATAGTGTTGCCCAAAATCGGTTTTGGTCTTGCAGTCTTGGTCTTGTTCTTGCATTTTCGCAAGACCAAGACCAAGACCGCCTAATTTTAGCAAGACCAAGACCAAGACTGACCGTGCAAGATGAGCAAGAACAAGACTGACCCTGCGAGACTCTTGCGTCTTGCAGTTAAGACCGAATGTCGCTTTAGGGAGTATAGTAGTTTGGGTATATGCTTAGATGCATAGAGGCTCTATGAGACGCAAAAAATATGTAACAAAAATTTGGAAAATTGGACTTACGCGCATTACGAACAATACCATAAGCATACATAGCCAATCAAAATATTCATTAAAAGAAAACTTGGCACATGTGATACGTACTTAGAGGTCATAAAACTACACTCACCGGCACAAAATTCCGCCACCCAAAATTTATGATTAAGTTGGACAATTTATAACTTTATTATTTGTGCTCCCATTTTCAAGGTTCTTGCACCAGTTTGTAGGTACATATATTGATATCGTTTGGTATTATTTCGGTAACAAAAAAATTGGCTTGCATGGCATTATACAGGGATGAGTGGAAGCGTGGTTTTTCCCCTAACTTTAAAACATTCTGTGGAAAAATGGAATAGCTGATTTTGCTTCATAGTCCTGTCATATTATCCCGGAGGCATCACTAAAATTTTGTTTTTTGAATTATCCGAATATCTCTTTTCTTGTAAGAGCTGTACCATTTTTTGTAAATAAAAACACTGATTAACTCATAAAATAGAGATTGGATTGATAAGATTAGAATGGCCCGCATGCAGCCCAGATCTCAATTATATTGAGCATTTATGGGATGAATTAAAAAAAGCTATTCGCCGTCCTCCTAGGCATCCAGAAAATTTGGTACAGTTATGGCCCTGGTGGAGGAATATCGGGCTATTCCCCAGACAAGGATAACACATCTTATTTATTCGATACCAAACAGATTGCGAGCAGTCGTGGCGGCAAGAGGTGGACATACCCACTATTGAATTGTTTTGTTTTGTTGTTAATTTGGTTTTGTGTTGTTAATTTTAGTGCGTTTGATATTTTTAATTAAATAAACCTTCAAAGCAGTGTTTTTATTTACAGATCTTACAAAAAAGAGATATTCGGGTAATTAAAAAAACAAAACCTTAGCGATACCTTCAGGATAATACGAAAGGAGTATGAAACAAAATCAGTCCTCCAATTTTTCCACAGAATTTTTGAAAGTTAGGAAAAAAAAACAACGCTTCCATTCACCCCGTATAATGCCATCTGAGCAAAAAAATTTTGTTACCGGAGTAATAACAAACGATATCAATACATGTACCTACAGACTGATGCAAAAATCTTGAAAATCGGAGTACAAATAATAAAGCTATAGATTGTCAAATTTAATCAAAAATTTTGTGTGGCGGAATTTTGTGCCGGTGAGTATACAATGTAAAAATAAAACATTTTAAACAAATTATTAAGACTAAACATCGTTTATGCTGAGTGTGTGATATCGGTTAAACAAACCAACATTTGCTGAAAAAGCGCGGCTAACAACATCTATCAAATAACAGTCTATTTCTTATTGAACATAATGAACAATAAGTTTCTTTGACATTGTTTAGGACACCGACACATATTATGTCGCTTTGTTAATCACGAAACAGATTATGTTAACTTTTCGATGTGTATATTTTTGATAAAGGAATTTAAACTCATCATTCGACACACACAAGAATATCCTACCTAGGGTATTGGATAGTAACGAGTAATGTATAAAAGAATCTTTGTATTAATTCTTGGTCAAAAAAATTAATATAAAGATAAAGTAAAGTCAAAGCAATTGAGTACTGTTCTGTAATCTAATTGTCTAATTTGTATTGTATTTTACTTTTTATTTAAATAAATGGCAAATTGTATAACTCTTTTATTCTATTTCATGTAAGGTGAGGGTCGATCAATCCTTTTCTAGACGGATAATGTTCTTTGTCATTAATTTGGTTTTTTGTATTTTAACCATGTTTTAGCACATGTAAGCTTATTAAATGCAAACGTTTAAGAAACAGACTGTCTACTGTCTCCCATGGGCCATGGTATATAGTTGTTAGTTAGAGTATAGGCACGGATCGCTTAGGCTTAGATCGTGAGTTCATACCTCACTCAATGTCAGTTTAGACATTTATTAATTTTGTTGGTCATTACCATGGCGATGATAATTCAAGATTAAAATGTACCTACTCTGTTACAGTTTACATATTCTAAAGGTGCCGGTGGGAGATGGCGTCTATGCGCAGTATTATAGTCGGTGCAAAGGTAAAGAGAGAACGTATTCGAAATAATGAAATGACAAATAATATAAAATTTGTTATTTCATGATTTTGAATACTTTCTCTCTCATAGACCGACTATAATACTGCGAATAGACGGCGTCCCCCACCGACACCTTTAGAATCTGTGAACTGAACCTACGTTGTTCTAAGATCTAAAGTAACCCTTAAAGAATAGCAATAGGCTAATGTGTAACTGCGAGACTTGCAAGACTCTTGCTGCAAGACCAAGACCAAGACCAAGACCAAGACCAAGACCAAGACCGAGAGCGCAATACCAAGACCAAGAACAAGACCAGGTGTATTGGCGCAAGACCAAGACCAAGACTGTCTAAGTCTCGTCTTGGTCTTGCATTTGGGCAACACTAGTTATATAGTATTGTAGTAGTAGAGTAGTGGAAATTTACCAAGCTGCAGACGGGGGATGTGAATTGCATAGTGTAGAATTCCTTCCCTTTGTCTTCACTGCAGCATCCATGTGCTTGCATATTGTAGAAGCCTTGGAGGTGTCACCAGGAAAGTGTACCAATATGTTTTCAATTTAAAAATCTTTTAGTAATGTTTTTAATATTTTCAATATTATTAATTTTGCTATTAGGATTGAAAAATACTTCATCATTCATTTTTAAAAGTTATAATTTATGTAAAATTTCGAGCCCTAATTATAAAACCTTAATTAATTCAGATAATAGCAAAAATGATACGTTATTAAAGCAAGAAATAATTATTTTGCAGGTAGGTACCTACTGATGTCAACAACTCCAAAAATCACACTTCAAATAGTAAATAAACAAGGGGTTGGATTAAGTTAAATTTCCATAGTCACAACACGTTCTTCTACAAGACGTTGCCATGTCATTTGAATTTATGGAAATGAAAATTCACTTATATGGAGAACATTATGTTTTTCTTGGAAACGGTTAATTAAAAAAATGTTATAGGACGTTTTTGCTCTAAATTGTGTATTATATCCATACCTTAAGGGAACGCACTATTTTCGTGGACACCCTGTATATACCAATTCTGAGTGTCTGTGTCTTAGCCAAAATTGATTTTCGTTTAGTTCTGTTCGATTTTTTGGAGGAGGAGCAGCTTAATTGTAGATTGTGGAGCACACACCAAATTTTATAGAGAACCGAACCTTGTCTTTCACTCTCTTTCGCCAGATACAGAACCTTGTTGATTAGGATAGAGTGGGAATTTTTCAGAGATTTATTGAAATAGGGATCTCGACAATCTTTCTTACCTCTTTATATCCTCTTAAGACCCTTTACCAACATTTGGCCACTACCACTTAACATTTGACATACAACTAATAAATCAATAATGGTTGTTATCACAAATCCCTGAAACGTGGCAAATGGCACAAATTTAATATCTTTTTAAAAAAGCGACTGTTACAAGAATTAAACATTGAAAACTATTGATTTCAGTACTTTCACAAAATTTATTACAAACTAGCTGACCCGGCGAACTTCGTACCGCCTTATAAATAAATCAATAATGTGTCAAAGTTTAATAAATAAAAATTAACAGACAATCAAAAAATACTTAAAAAATATATGTATGTATTACCTGATATAAAAATATCGGACACGCGCCAACTCGTAACTCTTAATGACAAACTTTTTTAAATCAAAATGTACACCGGCCAATTCGTAACCTTTATACTACCTGACCAACTCGCAACTTTGTACAGGTGAATTCGAAACCATTGTTTAATTCTAATACCCCAGGTAGTTGTTAGGTTAAAAGGTAAGAATTAAATTTGAACAGTAACGGATTAAGCCAACACGGGGACACGGGGCATATAATAGCATATTATTATGTAAGCGAATGGTTCTTGGTTTGCTTAAAAACATGTGTATTATATGTACCTATAAAAAAAAATAATATAAATTGAAATCTCCTTTGATTGAAACAATATTATATGTATAGACCAGGGCGGATCTGTAAAAAACGTCTATTTGTGGATGTGCGAGGTGGCATTCGGATTTTTGCAGATAAAGTTAGGTGACAACTTCAATAATAATAATTGACTTATGCTCCTTCTCAAATGTGCCCGGAACATTAATAAAAAAATTAAAATATTTAAAAATTTCGAAAAACATTAATTTTTTTCTACATTCTTTGCTTATAACTTTAAAACGGTTCATTTTGGAGCAAAGTCGTTGGGAATTAAAATAAAGATAATTGAATTTTTTATGATATACTACTAGTTAAAAATGTCTTAAATTATTACCGTTTCTGAAAAATAGCAATAAATACAAAATAAGGGGGCAAAATAGGCCTCTTTTTATTCAGTGTTTTTCAACAACTTTGATTGCAGTTAGAACCTTCGTAATTCGCACAGAAAATCCTTATAACATACTTAAATCGTCCACCAAATTTCATTAAAATCGACCTGATAGATTTTGCATAATAATTTTGCAATCTAAATTTATTTTAAAAAGTTTAAATTTTTTAAAAGCTTTCTGAACAGAAAGTAGACCATTTAGAAGTTTGCTAATTTTTTCACAAATAAAGAGGCTCTCTACCTATCTAATGCACTTTGCAGAATTAAAATCGGACTATCTAAGTGGCCTCAGCACTGTTTTAAAGTTATAAACAAATTTTTGGCTTATAAACAAATACAGTGAGGACGTTTGAGTTGGAATAAATTCATTTTCTCGAGAATGGGCGTCTCGGGAGATAAATCCCGAAATAGGTCGATTTTTATTTTTAAATTCTAATTTTTTGGTATACATATCATACTAGTGACGTCATCCATCTGGGCGTGATGACGCAATCGATGATTTTTTTAAATGAGAATAGGGTCGTATGATAGCAGGCCGTATGATTCCGTCGGTATAACAGGTTGCCTTGCAACCAGATGCAGAACAGTACCATAAATATTTTCCACTTTTTAGCACTTTCTTTAATTGAAATTTAAAATTATTTACCACCAATAACTTATACCCACGTGCACTCATTACGAAATTTGTTATCTGTTACAAGAATTTCAGTCATTTTCACAAAATTTATTTGAATTTTCTCTAGTAACTCTTCCAAATGACAATACGTAAATGATGAATATCTTTTACACTACCTTCAAAGAGAGTAATTTTTACAGGTGCATACCTGGAATACCGGTATTAAATTATCAACATTACTTAAAAATGAAAGTTACTAATTCACCGGTAGTTAGTGGGTTATCGAAGAATTACCTGCGCGCCAGAGTTACGAGTTGGCCTGTAATTAGGATGGGGGATTAAAATAGTTACGAATTCACCGAGACCCAAAATATCTACATATTTAATTCATTCTGATAAGTAATATTTTTTGCGGTGCGTAAATATTAAAAGATTGCGGTTTTTCAAGGCACGATTAATTTTCCTTGCCAGAAACATGGACACTCAAACTTTTCCGCAAACTCCCAAAAAACTTGCGATTATAAACGTCACTGCTACGCTTGATACATACATCAACAAATATATTGCTGTTTACTGAGTAAGAAGTGACACCCGTAGGCACTTTGCGGGGATAACTGGTCTAGTAATAATTGGTAAGTTATCGAACACGGTTTTTCTTTTGACATCATAAGCATGAATAAGCTTGTCTGTCTGTCCATGTCCTTCCATTTAGACCTCCATTATGCCCTTCTTATCCATTGTCTTACATTGATAGTTTTCAGGTCGTCTTCTAAGTCAACCGATCTTCTATTAACCATCTCGTTCTTGACCTTCCTTTTTTTGTCAGTGTTAATAGCAGCTTTAAAGCAATTAAAAATAGCAGAAAAAAAAAAGAAAAAGAGAAAAGCAGCCTATGCAGTCTCTGATGAACCTCTAAAAAGAGGTGAAATCGTCGATAAGAGTGCTGGCTGCACTCTCTGATCTGAGTAAAAATTAAGACAGTTTTGGTTTCGCACCGCAACTGAATGAATAAAAATGGTATACATTTTTATTTTTAAAAATAGCAGCTTTGTAATAAAATAATGACAAAAATCTCTTCAAGACCTTGAAGAAGGGGTCTGACACTTGATTTGGTCACTTTTTGAATTTCACAATAATAATTTTGAATCGAGATATTAAGTCTTAAAAATGGCCATTTTCGCATTTTTCAAATTTCTCGACAACAATCAATTTTAGAGAAAAATGACAAGAAATTTTTTTTGCTCAGAATGATCCAAATTATCTAAAAAAATATTTTTCGAAATGAAAAACTTATTTTTGTGAATTTGTTTAAAAAATTGTTTAAACAATTTTTCGACCACGGCACCACCCGGCACCCTGTGGATATGTTATAAGGACCTCTTTTTGAGTAAGTTTGTGCAAAAAATCTAATTGGAATAACTTCACCAACGGGGGCGACGATACATCCTGGACTATAGCGCTAATTGTTAAAAAAAAATTAAAATAACAGCTTTGTAATAAAATCATGACAAAAATCTCTTCAGGACCTTGAAGAAAGGGGTTGAAGCTTGATTTGGTCACTTTTTTAATTTCATAATAATAATTTTAAATCGAGTTATTAAGACTTGAAAATGGCCATTTTCGCATTTTTAAAATTTTTAATCGCGTGTAACTCGACAACAATCAATTTTAGAGAAAAATGAGAAGAGACTTTTTTTGCCCAGAATGACCCAAATTATCTAAAAAAAAATTGTTCGAAATAAAAAATTGTTTTTGTGAATTTGTCCACGGCACCTCCCGGCACCCTGTGGATTTGTTATAAGGACCCTATTTTTGAGTAACTTTGTGCAAAAAAATCGAATCGGAATAATTTCGCTGGCGGGGCGACGATACAGCTCGGTCTATTAACATATTTTTGTTTATACACCTCTTAATAAATTAAAGAGTCCTTATTTATTTACTTTCTTACCATTATTATGTTTTTGAGCCATTTACTTTTGTTGTTCGCATGCGATCTCTCTTTAAAACGGATTACTTTTGTTTGTATTTCGTACGATGCTAACTAATTTAATAACGAATATATTATAACAATTTTAACATTTTTATAATAAGTAGCTAAAATTAATAAACGATTAATTAATTAAATTTATTGTGGAAATACCATCCTTTAATATATAACTACATATTTAAAATTTACCTTCCAATGAATGTTAATACAAAATAAATGAGTATAATTAATTATCTAAGTAACACAGGTAGGTGCTTAAAATATAAATCAAACTATAAAAATCTAATTTAATAAACAATTATTTAAGCAACTTAATGTGCAAATAATATCCCTTACAATATTTAATCGACCCACCAATGCACGGCACCACCAAAACAGTTTTTTGTATGCAGTGACGAAATTTGTGACAGCCAAATATGCGTTTTTTGTCTATCCTAGAGTGCTGTGTATGTATTAAAACTTTAGAACATTAAATTTTAACGTTGACTTTTGCTTAAAGCAAGCTACAATTATTATTCACAGACAAAGATGTCCATGTGAGCGAATGTGTATTTTTGTACTAAAACTTTAATAATAGGCAGTTAAAATCCAAAAACTTTATTAGATTTGTGTAATAAAATTAGTGTTTCTATGTATTCTTTACAAGTATTATTGTTATACGGTAAGTTTTTTTAGAACAGTTTTAAATCAAATAGGTAATACAATCATTACATTGTTAATCGGTCGATTTATCTATTTTATCACGGTTTTTATCTCTTGCTTATTTAAAATTGTTTTTAAGTTGTTTTGAATGCTGAACTAAATATTTCTGTCTTGTCTATTTTTTTAGATCTGTCCCTGTAATCTGTTGTTAATATTAATTGTCGTTATTCTATGTTGCTAATTTCATTTATGTACTTAATAATACTTTGTTTTTTATAGTACAGAGAAATAAAGTAAAACATAATAATATCCTGTTGTTGACTTTGACCAGGTCCGGTTTTTGAGTTTTTTGGAGGTGTTTTTAAAGTTCAGTGGATTTTTTAAAATTTTTAACAATTTGAAATCAGGGATGCACCCTTTTAAGTACCTTGGTCTACCAATATAAAGTATCGCATTTTCAACGAAATTGTAGGTAACTATTTGATAAAATATGTACGTTACTTCTTCTTAGCCATCTATCATCCTTTTTGGACGTACTCCTCTCCTAACTTCTTCCATCGCTTTCTAACTTGAGCAACATAATTCCAATTTGTTTCGGCTATTTTTTGTTGTCATCTACCCATCTCATATGTGGTCTACCTTTGTAAGGTCTCCAATGTTCTATTGTGGTATTCTAACGTTGGTTTTTTTATCTTAATTGTTTGTTTTTTATTGTGGTTAACGAATCTAAGGTGGTTTTAACTTGTTGCTATTAAAATTGATACCATATGTTGATCAATTTGTAGTTTGAAGACCTATTCTAGGGTTATATTAAGAAGTATTGGAGATATTGTCTCTTGTTGGGAGTGGGATTTATTTGAAAACCCGTTTAAAGCTTTAAGGCAATGTATGAATCCTAATGTTATCAGTAATAAGTTACATGGAAAACTGTAAGAACCTAAGAACTTATAATTTTCAATAAATACAGGGTGATTGATTAGTGTGATAAAGCTCAGTAGATTTAGCTAACTTTAGGCCAACTTTAGCTTTACATTACAAAGTTAGTTACATATTAGTTAAAATGTTACAGAGTGTTCGATAACATAGTGGCAGAACAAACTTATGTTTTTTTTTCAATGGAACACCCTGTATTTTATTTTATATTCGAAACCTTCTTAACCTTTATATCACAAAAATATAAAGGTTTGTTATGGTATACAGGGTATTTACAAAGTTATAACCAATTTTATTTGAAAATCGTAACAAGTTCAACTCACTGTATAAATAAAAATAAGCACAACAGCAATGAATTATTGATGCCTTGTTTTTTTATTTATTGTAAAAATTTTCAAAGATGATTGATTTGGCTAATTTTCTTTATATCAAATACAGGGTCATATAAACTACAAGTACATTATTTTCTCAGTAATTTTAAATGGAACCCCGTATTTCATGTCAATATCGAAAAGTAAAATTACCGTACTTTAAGTTTTATATAACATTAGCTGCGTCTAAATGTATTAATTAATTATTTTTAATGGGAAATAAGCCACAATTTTACTAAAAAAATGATTTTATTAAGGTTTCGACGACCAAATCGGATGCCGTTGTCAAAATGCAAAAAAATATATTTTTTGTATTTTGACTGGTATTCTTATTGATAATAAGGCATTTTTATTGCACTCCCCAATATCCACATTATATCTACCATTTGCTCAAGAGTGAAATTTATCTCAAATATTTAATAACACAACAGTTTTATTATATTGAACTGTCAGTTTTCGACAACTCAGTCATGAATTAGACACCTATTAATAATTTGCTCTAAAAAATGAAAATATCTCGAAAACTAATAAATTTAGACATAGGAAATGCTGTATAAAAATTAAATTACGGTAACGGTACTTTTCAATAGTGATATAAAATACAGGGTGTTCCATTTAAAATTACTAAGAAAATAACGTACTTGCATTTTGACGCACCCTGTATTTGATATAAAGAAAATTAGCAATATCAATCATGTTTGAAAATTTTTCAAATAAATAAAAATATGGCATCATTAAACCATTGCTGTTGTGCTTATTTTTATTTATACAGGGAATTGAGCATGTTACGATTTTCATGTAAAATTGGTTATAAGTTTGTAAATACCCTGTATAACATAACAAACCTTTAAATTTTTGTATTTGACAAGCCAACAGAATTTCGAACATAAAATAAAATACAGGATATTCTATTTAAAAAAAAAACATAAGTGTCGTCTGCCCCTATGTTATCGAACACACTGTAATACTCTATCTAATTTTGTAATGTAAAGCTCAAAGTTGGCTACAATTTTTGTTATTAAGTGTTATACTATAGCGGATCTATGGAGCTTTATCACACTAATCAATCACGCTGTAGTAATAGCGTGATGTTAGAGTCTGTCGATTAGTTAAAAGATATTTAAATTGTTTATCCAAAATAACTTTTATCTTATCTTTATATGCAATAACATAATTAAGAAAAGCATACATTAACAATGATTCTACGGGTACCATAAGCAAGATGAAGAGTTAAGGTATTAAAAGAATTTTAACAAGGATAAAAATAACTATTTCCAACATAGCAAAACTTGGTTGTAAACAGATAGCATTTTTGCTTATAAACAACTTGAATATCTTTTGCGTTATTAACGGGAGAAAATTGTGTTTTCATATTTGAAAATTTGGCATGTTTTTACAATTAAAAAAAGTTATACTAGGATAATTGGGGATGAAGTGACTTTTTTTTTAAATTCATCATTTAAGACTATTCAGGAACTATAAAAATAAATGACAATAAATGAAACAATAAATGTATAGGATAGCTTGTATTTTTACACAAAATATAATTATCAATTATTTGCCACAAGTTATCGCAAAAGTTATTAACAAAAAATTCAATTTTAATAGTAGGGGAGCGAAGTATGCTAAATGTGCAGTCACTCGAGCGCTTTGGGGACCTATTGGGTTGTGAAAAGTAGGTCCTTAAACCAAAAAAGTTAAGTAAAGTTCTCCATTTTAGTGGGGACTTTCCATTTTTAATTTAAGTTTCCATTTTCAACAATCGTTTTTTCCGATTATAGCGCCATCTATCCATAATTTGAAAAAATGTTTGGAATAAAAGTTGCTTATTTTTACGTAAATAATCCAAACCTGGGGCAAACATTTGGGGCTCCTATTTAAGATTTTAAAGTAATCACCCACACCACGTCCGTGGGGGTCGTGTTTGGTACCATCGATAGATTTTTCAAAAATATTGATTCAGTTTATTTTGCAGTTTTTCGATCTAATATTTATTTTGCGAAATATAGCGGGATTTGTATTTAAAATTTTAAATTTACCCCCACCCCTCTCCGTGGGGGTCATGTTTGGTATCATTCGATAAATTTTTGAAAGATATTGAACACGTATTTTTTAGTTTTTCGATCTAACGTTCAATTCGAGAATTATTCGTTTTTTTTTGTGAAACTTTTTAACTCACCCATTTCCTTACGCTCCGCTCAAATCGTCGGATTTTTTAAATATACACTGTTTTGCATGTCCTTAACTTACCTTATCTTAATCTGACAATTTCGAGTATTTTTAAGGATAGATTATTTTTTCGGACCCCCCTTAACGAACTCCCCTGTGTTAAGAGCCAATATATGGTAGATGTACATTTGTAGGGCACCAGGTTTCTCCCCATATGATAATCTGACGCGCTCGAGTAACTGCAAAAATCCTCGCTTGGGCTCCCCTACCATAATGTTTTTACTCCTTATCATCATCACTCTCCTTGCCTTTATATCTATGCAGGATACTCATTCTTAATTTCATCCATTTTTGTCACTCCAGTTACCCATCTGACCATTCTCTTTTCCGTCACTTGTTGTTCCTCTTTCTCTTTATCTGCCCAACATTTAGATTCGTACATCATATACTGGTCTTATGGCTGTTTTTTTTAGAATTTTCCCTTTAGCTTCATTGGATTTTTTTTTGTGACACAACATACCACTCGCTTCCTTCCACTTCATCCATTCAACCCTAATTCTACTGCTTGCATCTTTATTTATTTCCTCATTACTCTGCAATACCGATCCTAGGTACTTTAAACTGTTACTTTTCACAATAATTTCACCATCCAGTTGTAACTTGATCATTAAACGAACATCCCAAATATGTACTCTGTTTTTGTTCTAAGTTTTAAACCATTTCCTTCTACTACATACATAGTTCCTAATAACAGTACATCATCAACATGTATTAAGCACTAGGGAATGCTACCCTGTAGTTTCGTTTTGATTTGATCCAACACTAATAAGAATACATGCTCCCTCATACATGTCTTTAACAATCTTGACATATTTAACTGGAACTCCTTTTTTATTGACTGCCCACCACATAATCTCTCGAGGAACTCTATCATATGCTTTCTCAAGATTAATGAATACCATAATATATGATCATTTTGTTTCTGTATTCCTTTATTTTTACAAGATAACTAACAGATATATTTTGCACATACACGGGTTTTTTAATAACACTAACATTCTTTTTTTTCTTACGGTGCTTACTCTTTCCGGATGTTGGCGATTTGCATGGCTATTCTAACTTTTCTTGCTGCTAGGCGGAATAGTCCGGTTGTCGATGTATTAAACCACTTTCTCAGGTTTTGAAGCCAATATATTCTACTTCTCCCTGGTCCTCTCTTTCCAAATACATTGCCCTGAAGAATGAATTGTAACAAGCCATATCTCTTCCACATAACATGGCCAAGATAGTCTAGTTGCGCTCATTAATTGTGTTAATAATCGAATCTTGCATTACGTGCCCATTCTACGTAGCACCTCAACATTATTCACATGATCCACCCACGAAATTCTTATAATGCGTCTGTAACACCATATCTCGAATGCCTCGAGTTTTCTGAAAGAAACTTCGCAAAGTGTACAGGCCTCTACTCCGTATAATTACGTAGAAGATGCATAGCATCTGATATAAATCGAGATTTTGGTACTAAGTGGTAAATCGTGACTTCTGAAGAGAGACTTCATAATTCTGAAAATACTAACATTAATAATATTAAAATAAATTTTAACAATTTGTTATTTTTTTGTAGCATTTTATCGCATCGTTTTAACCACCAGAAAAAGGTAAGAGTATACATGAGTGTGCGGTTGAGATTAATAATTGTTTTTATATTAAATACATTGCTATCATAGTAGCTGTTATTTTTAAATAATAATATTTTCATTAAATAAAATATAATATCTTAAGATAATGATTCTGCATTGTGAGAGTGTGACTAAAATTAATATGATTATCAAAAGGGATCACTGACAGTTTCTGGGCCAATAAAGCCAATTAACTCATAAGCCTTTTATGTCTCATGGCTTAGTTGTACAAGGCTGACCCAGGTACTTCCTAATAGCTGTACAGAATAAGAATTTTGATATGGAGAACCACTAAGAAAACGAGGACAAAACTTGAAAAGATAATAAAGAAGGAAGAACACCAAGAAAGCACGGACTTAAAATAAGTTAAAGACGAAGAGGAAAATCAAGATATTACATTAGTATGGGAACGAAACTATCAACAAAATTCTTGTTTTGGATAGCTACTTGGCTGTCTGATAGGAACTGTTTTTTGATGGCGTGGATATATATGTCAGAATGAGTTGGTCGCCGCCGGGAAATGAAGATATCCGGAGTGATCCAAAAGCCGTGTCGGTTTTAGTTCTGGAAAAAATTCTTCGACAGAGGAGTTCGATTGAGGAATTGGTCCATTGCGAAGAGAAAGTATATCGTTTTTGGTGCTCAGGTGAGTCAGTTATTAATATATTATATAGGTATTGATCTTTGTAATATTTTTCATTTGCATGTCATCAACAATCATATTGTTTAAATGAATATTTTTAATTACTACTACATGTCGGTTTACAAATTTCTCCGTCGTTTTCCGACTTTCAATCTCTACTTCATCCGGTTGTTCCATAGGTCCCCTTCTATGTCTCTTTCTTTCAGTTCTTTGTCTATTGCTTCGCTCTAACTATTTCTCGGTCTATTTCGTTTTTTCCTTTCTAATCGCCATTTTAGTATTTTCACTGGTGTTAGCTGTTCATCAATTCTTTGTATATGACCGAACCAGATAGGTTGTTTTTTGATATGTTATCTCTAATTGTTCGTTCGATTCCCATTATTTTTCTAATGCGTTGGTTGGTAATCCTTTCTTCTCTAGATCTTTCTGATGCTCTTCTCCAAAAATTCATTTTCGTTGCTCTCAACGTTGCTAGTGTTTTTCCTTTCAGTTCAGTTACCATACCTCACATCTGTATAGAGTAATAGGTATACAGGGTGAGGCAAATAAAGGGCCTATTAGAAATATCTCGAGAACTACAGGCAACAGAATTATGAAAATTTGAATTAAGGGGTTTTGAATAGTCGTCTATTTAATGAAAATATTTTCACCTATTTGCTACTTTCGGTTATACCGGAAGTTGCTTATAACTTCGTTTTTTTTAAATGGGACACCTTGTATATTTTTACATTTTTGGATTCTCTTCGATGTCTTCTTTCTTAAAATATGAGGTTTTGCAATGTTATACAGGGTATTTTAAAAGATAATTACGTTTTTGTATTAACTTCGTAGCAATATTCACACCCTGTAGAACTGTAGTATTTTGACATATAAAACTCTACTTACGTTCAAATGATTTTTGATATAGTCTACTATTGTTAAGAATCATTAGTATAGCTAAATTTTTAATTTTAGTATACAGGATTGGTCGAAACTCGGAATGAGTATTTTCTGAGTTTTCTTAAATGGAACACCCTGTATTTTAGTATTGTAATGAAATGATATTTTATGGTACTTTTTTATTTCTTAAGCATTCCCTATACCGAACTGCTTTAATTTGTGCTTAATTTTTAATCGCACCAACAATCTTAACTACGTAGGTATTTTGATAGCTAAACCATTATTGGTAATTCTAAGGATCAGTCTTGATTAATATGTATTTGTTTCTGAAAAATTATTTGTGATTGAATTTTTTCACGGCCAACCTAATAAAATTTTACGTATTTTTTGTTGCAATTAATGTTTAGCTTGAATCACCAATAACTCACAAATTAAAGCAATTAGGTATAGGGAATACTTATAAAATAAAAAAGTACCATGAAATATCATTTCATTACAATACTAAAATAGAGGGTGTTCCATTTAAGAAAACTCAAAAAATATTCATTCCATGTTTCGACCAACCCTGTATACTAAAATTTCAAAATTAGCTATACTAATGATTCTTAACAATAGTAGACTACATTAAAAACCACCTGAATGTAAGCAGAGTTTTTAATGTCAAACTGTTACAATTCTACAGGGTGTAAATATTGCTACGAAATTAATAAAAAAACGTAAATATCTTTTAAAATACCCTGTATAATATTACAAATCCTCATATTTTAAGAAAAAAACATATTGAGGAGAATCCAAAAATGTAAAATATACAGGGTGTCCCATTAAAAAAAACGAAGTTATAAGCAACTTCCGGTATAACCAGAAGTTGCAAAGAGATGAAAATATTTTCATTTAATAGATCATTCTTCAAAACCCCTACATTCCAATTTTCATGATTCTGTTGCATTCAGTTCTCGAGATGTTTCTAATAGGCCAGTTATCTGCCTCACCCTATATAGTAATGTAATGGTATAGAGTAATAATAACCTATTTTTCACTATAGTCTCATATATCCACTTTTTATATTCTTTGCTGATATATTGGTCCTATAAAATACTGTTTAACATCGTGATGGATTTTTTATCTGCCGTGTTTCTTTATATTATGGCTTTGTCTACTATTCCATCGTGTGAACTATTAATACCTAGAAATTTGCAGTCTTAGCAATGTTTAATCGAGATTATGTCGCTTAATACGAGATCTTGTTGTTTTCCAATGCATAAGTATTGGACTTTATTTTTATTGACTTCTAGACCCAATTCGCGGTGTGCAAGTACTTGGAGGGGATCGTGCGCGAATAGCGGAGAATTGCAACTTTCTTAAATAATTCATATTGCCAATTGAAATTGTCAAATTGACGTATATTTCATTCCTATTCTCATTGAAAAAAGAAAAATTATATATTGCTCTACAATATTGATATGCTATGCCATTATTATATAAAGGTAAATTTAATTAATTGTATTTTGCTTGCAGTACTGTATTTTAATAACTAATTTTATTTACTACATACAATTGTTTACGTTTTAATAACATAACCTGAATCTTATTTTTCCTTCTTATTATTTTTTTGGACTATGGCCTTGACAATTATCCAGTAACCAGGACTAATATAATTGGCAAATATAATTAAAAGTGCGAATAATGTTGCTGACCGTAGAAACCAGATGTCGCTTTGCCGAACTTGCACGGTCCCAATAGTAGGGGAGAAGAGTATGATAAATTTGCAGTTACTAGGGACCTATTGGGTTGTGAAGAGTAGGCCCTAAAACCAAAAAAAGTTAAGTTAAGTTTTCCATAAAGTGGGGGACTTTCCTCTTTTTAATGTAATTTTCCATTTCCAACAATCGTTTTTTCCGGTTATAGCGCCGTCTATCCATAATACGAAAAAATGTCTCGAATAAAAGTTGCTTATTTTTACGTAAAGAAACTAAATCTGTAATAAAAATTGGGGGCTCCTATTTAAGATTTTAAAGTAACCCCCCGCCCCACTTCTGCAGGAGGTCGTGTTTGGTGCCATTCGATAGATTTTTCAAAAAAATACGTATATTTTCCAGTTTTTCGATCTGATGTTCAGTTCGCAATATATCGCGGGCTTCGTATTTAAAATTTTAAATTTATACCCCCCCCGTTCTTCTCCAATTCTCCAAGGGGGTCGTGTTTGGTGTCATTCGATAGATTTGGAAAAATATTGAACATGTATTTTTTAAATAAAATAAATAAACACAGACTTACTCACAATTATTTAATTTACTTCGACGACCGGTTTCGATCTCTACAATATACAGATCATCTTCAGGTCGGCGTTACAAGTGATTAAATGTTACAATTAAAGAAAGCCAGAGTTAGATGTATTTTTTAGTTTTTCGATGAGATGTTCATTTCGCGAAATATTCGCTTTTTTTTGTGAAACTTTGTCACTCACCCATTTCCTTACGCCCGCGCTCAAATCGTCAGATTTTTAAAATATACACTCGTATGCATGTACTTAACTTACCTTATCTTAATCTGACGATTTCGAGTTTTTCTAAGAATAGATTTTTTTTCGGCCCCCTTAACGAACTCCCCTGTATTAAGATCCAATATATGGTAGAGGTACATTTACAGGGTACAAGGTTTCTCCCCATGTGATAATCTGACGCGCTCGAGTAACTACAAAAATCCCCGCTTGGGCTCCCCTACCACAATATATTATATTGCTAAAAACCCGATTGTTTTCATTTATGGTGTCATCACAATAATATAAATTAAAAACATATTACACGAACGGGACACCCTCAAACAAGCGCTTAGTTTTAGAGATACTGACCACGGAGGGGTGAATGGCTAATTTTATTCATACTTTATATTTTCGAGGATACTGAAAACGAAAATGAAGTTTATTTTGAATTTTATGCGGGGGAACATTGTCAAAATCGCAATTTTAACCTAAAAATAAAAAAAAATTAAATCACGTTTTTTTGCGTTTACCTCGCTACAACTCTATTCCATTTTAATATTTTTTTCTAAAATTTTTACAGTGTATAGCTCTGTCATTTCTGAAGACAAAGGTACCTACTACAAGCTTTTATTCTTATCTTGAAAAAGGTTATGAATTTTTCAAAGGAAAAGGTGCGTATTTGTGCATTGCAAAGTTTAATCGCAAAAATTGTGTAACGAAGTTTAAAATTTAGCTTCCTAATTACGTTTATGTTAAAGTAGAGAGTACAAAGAAGTTTTCTGGTAAGTTTTAGATCAAAATGTTTTATAAAAAAAAATAGTGCAACTTTTAATGTCGACATTGGAAATCCCCAATATAACGCTTATTTTTCGAGATACTGACCATGGGTGGTGAATGGATAACATTGGACTTTGATTATGTTCTTGACCGTGACAAAAACGAAAATGAAATTTATTTTAAATTTTAGGTGTGGGAATATTGTCAAAATTGCAATTGTACCCTAAAAATAAAAAAAAAAAAAATGAAATACGTTTTAATGCGTTTAGTTCGCTAGAACTCTGGTCCGTTTTAATATTTTTTTCTAAAGTTTGTACGCTATATATCTCTCACATTTTTGAAGATAATGGTTTCAGCTTTAAGCTTTTAGTCTTATTCTAGTAAAAGTTATGCATCTTTTAAACACATTTTCTCTATAACACATCTAGACCTAAAATCCCCATAAAACTTATTTGAACTCTATGGTTTAACATAAACGAAATCAAATAGATAAATTTTAAATTTTGTCACTTAATCCACGAATCTGCACCTTATATTTTTAAAAATTCATAACTTTTATAACAAAAAGACTGAGAGACTACAGTTGCTTTCATAGTCTTCACAAAGGTGAGAAATATATGCTGTAGAAATTTTAGAAAAAATATTAAAATTTAACAGAGTTGTAGTGAGTTAAACGTAAAAATTCGTGACTTCACTTTTTTTTTCATTTTTAGGTTTAAATTGCGATTTTGAAAATGTTCCCTCACATAAAAGTCAAAATAAACCACTTTTTCATTGTCAGCACTATCGAAAACCTAAAATAAGGCCAAAATTTACCATTCACCTACCATGGTCAGTATCTCGAACAATAAGTGTTATTTTGGGGATGTATAATGTCTATATTAAAAGTTGCGCCATTTTTTTTCTATTAAACATTTGTAACTAAACCTTTCTTTGTACTCTATGTTTTAACATAAACGTGATTAATAAGATAAATTTTAAATTTTGCCTCGCAACTTTTGCGATTAAACTTTGCAATTCACGAATCTGCACTTTGTACTTTAAAAAATTCATAACTTTTACTAGAATGGGACTAAAATCTTAAAACAGATACCGTTGTCTTCAAAAAAGTGAGCAACATATAGTGTATAAACATTAGAAAAAAATATTAAAATCGACCAGAGTTTTTGACAATATTCCCCCACCTAAAATTTAAAATAAATTTCATTTTAGTTTTCAGCACCGTCAAAAACATAATTTAAGACCAAAATTAGCCATTCACCACCCATGGTCAGTATCTCGAAAAAGAACCGTTAATTTGGGATTTCTTATGTCGATAATAAAAGTAGCACTATTTTTTTTCTATAAAAAATTTTAATCTGAAACTTTCCAAAAAACTTCTCTGTACCTACTCTATACTTTAACACACACGTGATTAAAAAGCCAAATTTCAAACTTTGTTGCTCAACTTTTGCGATTGAACTTTGCAATTCAGAAATCTTCACCTTTCACTTTAAAAAATTCATAACTTTTTTATTAGAATAAGACTGAAAGCTTGAAGTAAGTATCATTCTCTTAAGAAAGGTGAGAGATATATATTGTTAAGATATGTAAATTTGAATTAATATGGTTTCGATCTTAATATTTTAGAAAAGTTAAAACATATAATAAAAATATACCAAAATTCATTTCGAAGAAATGAAAGTCAATTATCTTTGGATGGCCGTAGGTAAACAAAATTTAAATAGGGATTAAGTATTTTCTTTGTACAGTTAGTATGATAAGGAAGTGGTTATGTGTTTGGACAATGAGACCGGGTTAGGGAACAATTGTATTTAGAAATTTAAATGAATGTAATCTCCTTAAAAACCGATTGGCATGTAATTAGTTTTAGGAAATTTCTAATGGTAGGAAAAGTTGGTGTTGAATCTGAGATTGACAATTTTGAATTTAATTCTTTGGAATCGTTGTCAGTGGACTTTCATAATTTTTTTACATAATTTAATTTTACGGTAAAATAATTTTTTCAACGTTACTGTTTAGTGCTGGCCTTTAAACGAATGTGATTCTAGACGATAGTTGTTAAATGATCGTCAAGTCGAATAGTGGTGATCTCTGAGAGTCTCCTGAAGTAGTAAGGCAGATAAATGAATAGCTGTGAGTTTGTTGAAATAAGTGTCCTGACGGAGGCTCATCACGTAAAGCATTGTAAGTTATATTGTTCTACTTATATTCCAAGAGTCACCGTTGCATGCCGGAACGAGAAATAGATTCAGTTTATTGAGAGGAGAAAAGGCTAGCATTGTTTTTTTGAAAGATACGTGCATCTGTAGGGGGTCATTGATGACAATAGGCTTGCAATAGTTTGTTGCGAGATTGCTGACTACATAGGGGGCTGCTAAGAGTAAATTGTAGGCGACCAGAGACAAGAATTTGGACAACTCATCATCCGAGAGACAGTTTTATTTTTTTTGTAGAATTATTCATAACGCAAATTTCAATAAGTACTTTAGATAGTGGTAGGAGTATTTCAATAATCAGAATAGGAGATATTATTTTTAGAGGATATTTTGAGGGTGAATTTATTTCAATAGATGTTTTTGTACCATATATGTGTTTTATTCCGTTAGTCTTTGACCTTATTTATCATATGTAAAGCAAAGGAGATATTGAAGCACGAGAATATAAAACCCTGAGATTAGAGCATTAAATAGTGTGATTAAATCATAAGTGCATCATTAAAATTAAATTTAATTAATTAATTAATTATCTAATCAATTACTTTGAGCACACCGATCTTTGAATATCACATTAACTGGAGCCCAGACCGTGGTGGCTTAAAAAATATCGCAGCTTTGCATTTGATGGTAGGGAAAGAGATAAGGAATAACTACAGGTGATCCAGAGATAATTTGACAATTTTTCCAGGTGTAAAAATATTTTTGATTTATGGATTGATCGTAGGTAGTTGATATTTACTGCTATTGAATTATTTAATATTTTTACCAATCGTACATTTGATATTTATTTTGAAATTTACTGATTGCATATTTGATATTTGTGGCGAAAATTTATTAAATTTGGGGAGAAATATTTGTCGTGTTCTGCAACTTATAGAGTGTTGTAAAATTTCACATTTGGCGGGGACAAAGAAAACAGTAACAAAAAGAAACAACATGTCGACCACAAGGAGGCAAAGCAAAATGCAAGAAAGCAGAGAGAATAACAGAGAAGAGGAAAAAATTGTTGAAGAAGGATTGGGTAATGAAGGAGATACAACGATTATGGAGAGAAAAGAACAGGAATTAACAGGAATAGAGAAACTATTGCAACTGATGCAACTCCAATCACAACAAATGGATAGAAATCAACAGGAAACAAAAAGGACAATGCAAGAAAATCAACAGGAATTAAAACGAGCCATGGAAGAAACACAACAAAAAATAGAGAAAAATCAACAGGAAGCAAAACGAGCCATGGAAATAACACAACAAAAAATGGAAGAAACACAAAGAGAAATATCACAGAGAATAGAACAGAAATTGGAAGAGAATGATGGCAAATTGGAAAAGCGTTTGGAAAAATATGAAAATGAAGTGAAAGCCTGTTTAGAAAAAGTTAGAGAAGAAACAGAAAGGAAAGTGAAGATGCAACGAGAAGAAATAGAAACTAAAATGAAGGATATTAAGACTGTGCAGAAGATGGAATTAGAACAGTTAGAAAGCAAATTTGAAAATGCAATACAAGAAGACAGGCGAGAAATAGAAGAAAAATTTAAGCAAAACGAAAAACAAATTGCGGAACTCAAGAATCAACAGAATTGTGGAGAAAGAAGGGAAATGATTATCCTTGGTACAAGCGACGCGAAAATACAATTTGGAGGGGATATTAGAAAAACACACCCAGTACCATTTGTTAAAAATTTGAAAACCAAATTGCAACATATTAGATATTTTGACGACTGCAAAGAAACAATTAGAAACCATCTGAAAGAAGGAGCAGCGTTATGGTATGAAAGTAAAGAAGATGAGTTTGAAAATTGGACAGATTTCGAAAATAAATTTCTCAACTATTTCTGGGGGAAAGTTAAACAGAGGGAAATCAACCAAGAGCTACAGAATGGAAGATATCACGAGAAAATGGGAATATCGGAAGAAAGATATGCTTTGCAGATATATAACAATTCCAAATATCTAGACTACAAATACTCTACCGAACAACTGGTAGAAATGATAAGCGGACATTTCGAAGAAACGCTGGAGGACCACGTGATTTTGAGAAACTATCAAGATATTGATAGTTTGTGCCAATTCCTTCAAGTAAGGGAAGCAAAAAGAAGAGAAATGCGAAACAGAAGACAACATGAACAATATAATGGACCGGCAAGAAGGTATCAATCAAATTATGACCAGAGAAACCGACATGCCCAATCAACAAACGAAGATAGGCCGAGAGAATACCAAAATTACAATAGACAACAAAATTATGATAACAGGAATCACGCAAAAAATAGAACATATGAAAATCACAACAGAAACAGAGATGCACAAAATCCTCCGACTAGGAATACGAACGAACAAAGGGACGGTAGAAACAATCAGAATTTCCAACGACAAAATAGAAGGGAGATGAATCATGTAACAATAGAAAACGAGGAAGAAGATGTATGCAATGAATCCAGACAGGATTTTCAATAAAGCATCCACTGAACAAACATAAACAACTCTCCGGTATATTTTGTCATCCGAGAGAGTTTATACAGTTGGCGGGAAATGAAAGACAAAGTTCTAATTCAAATTTAATATTCTTAGATGCATTTATAAAACATAAAGCGATTAAAATTTTGATTGATTCTGGATCGGAGATATCGTTAATCAATAAGAAACTAGTAAAAGAATTAAATTTGGACAGATTTGTGTATAAAATTCCTAGGGTTGCTTTAGTGGGTGCAAACAACAAAAAATTGACGACAGTAAATGAAGGTTTGGGAGTGCGGATCAGAGTGGGAGACAAATACTATATTATGCAATGTGTGGTGATCGAAGATTTAAACCATGATATGAATAGCGGGAATTGATGAATTGAGTGAAAAACATATCACCATAAATTTTTCGGAGAATAAACTGGAAATCAGAGCAGAACCAGACAACATAGAAGAAGAAATGGAAATAGATAGGAAAATAATTGTTGAAAAGATAAATGAACAGGAAAAACATAAAGAAATCAATATGACTGTAGAGGAAAAACCGAAAGTACAAGAAAAAAATCAACCAGAAAAAAAAAGAAGGAAGAAAAAGAAGAAGAGTTCAAAAAGAAAGAAGGAAAACAAGGTGGATACAAGAGAAAGACAGGAAATCGAAGGTACGGAAGAATTGTCGGCAATCGACGATAAAACAGAAAGGAAGCAGGAAGAAAAGGAAGTTCTCATAAGAGAAATGAAAGCAGTAGAAACATGGTGCTCGGGATACCAAATGGAAATTGAAGATAAAAAAAAAACAGAAGAAGAAATAAAGGATGAGGACAGAGAAGAAATGGCAATAATGGACGAGAATCCAGAATTTTATGAAGAAATATTATGGACAGTGAATACATGCGAACAAAATGAGGATGAAAGAAAATTAAAATGTGGAGAAAACATGGAAAAGGAAGTAGAGAAGATTCTAGAAAATTATGGAGATTTGATTAATGAAGAAAGCCGAGTGGCTAAAAATTATGAACATTCTTTTAAAGTTAAAAACTTAGAAAATTTTAAATCCAAGACATATCCAATCCCGTATAAATACAGGCAAAGCGTCGGACAGGAAATTGAAAAAATGATCGAAGACAAGGTGATAGAAAGATGTGACTCTCCATATATCAACCCGATAGTATGCGTTAAAAAATCGAGTGGTGATTTGCGATTATGTTTAGATGCAAGAAACATTAATTCACACACAATCGCGCAATACGAAGCGCCTTTGAACATCGAAGCCATATTTGGACGAATCACAGGGTCACACATTTTTTCCAAAATCGATTTGAAACATAGTTTTTGGTTAATACCTTTGGCAGAGAAATGTCGAAATTATACCGCTTTTTCGATCGACGGAGTGGTATACCGATTTAGGGTGGTACCATTTGGCCTACAGAGTGCATGCGCTGCTTTGGTTCGCGCATTGAACACAATCTTAAATAGGCATGGAGAATTTGTTGTACATTACATAGATGATTTATTAATTTTCTCACCAGATATAACAAGCCATCTACGACATATTCACACTGTGCTAGAAGAACTGGATCAAGCGGGATTGAAATTAAATATTCAAAAGTGTCAGTTTTTCCAAAAGGAAATACTGTATTTAGGATTCAAATTAGACACAAAAGGGATTAGTCTTGCAGAAGATAGAATCGAAATTATAAATAACTACGCTAGGCCAACCAATTTAAAAACATTGCGGGGATTTTTGGGAATGGTAAACTATTTCAAAAAACTAATACCAGATATCAGCACAAAAGAAATACCGTTGATAGCATTACTTAAGAAAAATGTTAGGTGGAAATGGGGAACGGAACAAGAAATGGCTTTCAAAAATTTAAAAGGAGCTTTCTCCACAGCTGTAAGAGTACACCACCCAAGATATGATCAACCTTTCATTCTCCGGACCGATGCTTCCATAACAAAATTCGCAGGGGTGTTATCACAGATCCAAGACGATGTAGAGGTGCCAATCTGTTTTGTCTCCCGTGTAACCAAAACATATGAGAGAAAGTACAGCGTTACTGAATTAGAGTTCGCCAGTGTGTTATTTTGTGTAAATAAATTACGGTTTTACCTACTAGGGGCAAAATTCACCATTGAAACAGACCATGCAGCTTTGATACATATAATGAAAAATAGGCTGGTAAATAATAGAATTCATAGGGGCATTCTTTTACTTCAAGAGTATGATTTTGAATTTAAATATATCAAAGGAACTGACAATATCTTGGCTGATGCGTTGACGAGAGATGAACAATTCCGCAAAGAGGACCACAAAACTCTCCACGTTGGCATGAACATAATGAGAGAAGAAGCAGGCTTATTTTCTTTGGCTCAGATCAGGGAAAATCAGGAACAACTGGATGAAAGAGAAAAGCAAAGGGTCGAACAAGAGGATAACTTATATTTTAAGAGGGTCGATGGTAGAGAACTATATGTAATCAAGGAACAGATGGCAAAAGAAGTTTTAGCAAAATTACACTGTGACAACGGACACATTGGAAGCAGGAAGGTGTGGCTTATGTTCAGGGAGAACTACATTTGTCGAAAGGACTATACAATAGCCAAAGAGATGACTCGAAATTGCGAGACATGCCAAAAGTGTAAAAGTAAGAATTTCAAAAAACGAAAACATCACAAAAAACGTCATAGCTCGGAAGAAACTGGATATTGTCGCCATTGATATGTTGAGCGATTTAATAACAACAACACAGAGGAATAAACACATATTAGTTATGGTGGATGTTTTTTCAAAGTATTTAAAACTGTACCCATGTAGAACCACGAAAGGAGCTGAAATACTTCGGAAGATAGACGATTTTATCGAAACAGTGGGAAGACCAGACAATATTTTGTTGGACAACGCAACATACTTTAGGAACGACCGTTTTAAAGGGGAATTAAGAGAGAGAGGCATAAATACAAAATTTGTAAGCATCCGACATCCACAGAGCAACCCATCAGAGCGTTTTATACAAGAAGTCACAAAATTTCTAAGAATTGCTGCGGAAGAACATCATCGACATTGGGACAGAAAAGTGTTTGAAATAGAGACGTATTTGAACTGTGCACCAAATACGGTTACCAAGGAGACGCCTTTATATGTAATGAAAGGAACAATGCCTACGAGACCGTGGGAAGACACCGCCCCCAGACAATACGAAGAAGTGATCGAGGTGGTTCAACGAAGATTGAGACGAAGTGGAGAGAAATATCTCCAAAGGCAAGAGAGGACCCGAAGAAGAAGGCCGGTTACATTCCAGAAAGGGGATAAAGTTTTAGTGAGGGCACTAAGGGTGTCCAATTTACAAAATGGTATTTGTGCTAAATTGATGCCGGTATTTGAAGGTCCATATAGGGTCAATACGGAAAATGGGGTAAATAGTTATGAATTAGCGCATATAGAGACAGGCAAGATACGGGGTATTTTTAACATTCACGACATTTATAAGTATCATGAGTAGAGTTTGGTAACATAATGGAATAATTTGATCCTAAAAAAAACTTGTGTCATTTAAATAAATAACAGAGTTTTTCGGCAAATCAAATGGCGGGGAGTTGTTAAGATATGTAAAATTTGAATTAATATGGTTTCGATCTTAATATTTTAGAAAAGTTAAAACATATAATAAAAATATACCAAAATTCATTTCGAAGAAATGAAAGTCAATTATCTTTGGATGGCCGTAGGTAAACAAAATTTAAATAGGGATTAAGTATTTTCTTTGTACAGTTAGTATGATAAGGAAGTGGTTATGTGTTTGGACAATGAGACCGGGTTAGGGAACAATTGTATTTAGAAATTTAAATGAATGTAATCTCCTTAAAAACCGATTGGCATGTAATTAGTTTTAGGAAATTTCTAATGGTAGGAAAAGTTGGTGTTGAATCTGAGATTGACAATTTTGAATTTAATTCTTTGGAATCGTTGTCAGTGGACTTTCATAATTTTTTTACATAATTTAATTTTACGGTATAATAATTTTTTCAACGTTACTGTTTAGTGCTGGCTTTAAACGAATGTGATTCTAGACGATAGTTGTTAAATGATCGTCAAGTCGAATAGTGGTGATCTCTGAGAGTCTCCTGAAGTAGTAAGGCAGATAAATGAATAGCTGTGAGTTTGTTGAAATAAGTGTCCTGACGGAGGCTCATCACGTAAAGCATTGTAAGTTATATTGTTCTACTTATATTCCAAGAGTCACCGTTGCATGCCGGAACGAGAAATAGATTCAGTTTATTGAGAGGAGAAAGGGCTAGCATTGTTTTTTTGAAAGATACGTGCATCTGTAGGGGGTCATTGATGACAATAGGCTTGCAATAGTTTGTTGCGAGATTGCTGACTACATAGGGGGCTGCTAAGAGTAAATTGTAGGCGACCAGAGACAAGAATTTGGACAACTCATCATCCGAGAGACAGTTTTATTTTTTTTGTAGAATTATTCATAACGCAAATTTCAATAAGTACTTTAGATAGTGGTAGGAGTATTTCAATAATCAGAATAGGAGATATTATTTTTAGAGGATATTTTGAGGGTGAATTTATTTCAATAGATGTTTTTGTACCATATATGTGTTTTATTCCGTTAGTCTTCGACCTTATTTATCATATGTAAAGCAAAGGAGATATTGAAGCACGAGAATATAAAACCCTGAGATTAGAGCATTAAATAGTGTGATTAAATCATAAGTGCATCATTAAAATTAAATTTAATTAATTAATTAATTATCTAATCAATTACTTTGAGCACACCGATCTTTGAATATCACATTAATATGTACTGTAAAAATTTTAGAAAAAAATATTAAAAGGGAACAGAGTTGTAGCGAGGTAAACGCAAAAAAACGTGATTCAATTTTTTTTTATTTTTAGGTTAAAATTGCGATTTTGACAATGTTCCCCCACATAAAATTCAATATAAACCTAATTTTCGTTTTCAGCACCTTTAAAAATATAAAGTATGAATAAAATTAGCCATTCACCTCTCCGTGGTCCGTACCTGGTCATTTTAGGGGTATCTTCCGCTCGCCTATATTTCTTATGATTATCCTGTAGTGTATTTGTATTAGTTACTCAAACAGTTGCGTTGTGTTATATAGCGAAATTATATTATATTACTCTTAACTATTCCAGAAGTTTTCCCAAGATTGTACTTTAACTTATCTTAGATCTTTCCTTATTTTTCTTATATTTCCGTTTTGTTTCCATGATGAGCTTTTATCAATTTTTCTTACTTCGCTGAGTATTTATTGTTCAAGCAAGCATTAATTTTAGAGAATTTATTTTTTATTTTCTATCTTCCTACCAAAATAGCGTGATAATCGTATCACAGATTATCCAGATGTTGTCCATTCATTTTAATAACTCGTGGATACCGTGAAGAGTGTGGTTTCTTGGTTACAGTCATTAACAACTGATTAAATGAAATACATATAAAGATGGAACCTATATTTAAGCACAAACTAATATTTTATACAAGATTAACAAATATTTTTACAACTGAAATTGAAACAAATATTTTACTAGATCAAAATTATTTTATTTTTTCTCCTATTACATTTTAGCGTTCTAAAAAGTCGCTCCACTAGACCTCCCAAAGTTCAGTGAAATATTTCGTTCGACATTACATCAGTAAATTGCCTAGTAGACCTGTAGAATCTGTAAAAATATTAGTACATTTGGATGTTGAGAGGTGACTCATATTTTTTTGCCGAAATTGCTTGGAAATAACTCATATAATAATAATTGAGTTATCCTCACACTCAAAAAGGTCCGGAACATTGTTACGATTGTGAACAATAAACAAATTTATTTATTTATATAGAAGTGTACTCAAAATTAAAATTTATCAATTATTATCAATAGTCCATACGGTGAGACCGCTCCCATCTGGAAAAATTTCTGATTCGGTTTCTTTGTGGATTCCTATTCAAAAATGTCCCCTTTAAACAAATCTGAAGGGTGCCAAGCGGAATTTTTAGGTCAGAAATTGTTTTAACCATTTTTTTGAACAAATGCAAAAGATCACGTTTTTTTGCTCCGCAACGTATATTTTTAAGTTTTGTGAGTAATTCTGAACAAGAAAGGTATCTTGTAAATTTTCTAACAAATTGATAGTTTTCGAGTTATAGGCGATTCAAAATCTGAAAAATGCGAAAATACACATTTTTGAGGCCTAAAAACTCATATTTAAATTAGTTTCTTTGAGGTTGCCAGATACTTAAATTGAAGTTTAGACATTCAGCTTCAAGATTCTGAAGAGTGATTGCGTCTAACCTTAATTTATACCGTTGTTTTTTAATTGTTAAATATGCGTGTTTATCCGATTTTTTTGCCGGTGCGGCGAGCTCTATTTCAAAAATCTCCTATTTTCCTCCGAAAAATATTTTTTCTAGTTTCTTTGGAATATTCTAAATAAAATAAGTTTCTTGACATTTTTCTCAAAAGTTAACAGTTTTAAAGTTATAAGCGATTTAAAATCCAAAAATGCGTTTTTTGGCATTTTTCGGATTTTAAATCGCTTATAACTTTAAAACTATTAATTTTTGAGAAAAATGTCAAGAAACGTATTTTATTTAGAATATTCCAAGGAATCTAGAAAAAATATTTTTCGGAGGAAAATAGGAGATTTTTTAAGTAACTTTTGTTCTATAGAGCTTTTTCGCCAAGTCAACACTTTTCGAGTTATTTGCGAGTGAATATGTTCATTTTTCAACAAAATAACCAACGGCTTTTCGCAAATAACTCAAAAAGTAAGTATTTTATCGAAAAAACCGTTCTTAGCAAAAATATAGCTTATAAAAAAGTAAAAAAAATGGTGTACCTACGCGTTAGGTCTCTGGATCTCGTAGAACCAGAGTTATAGCCAATGAAATATATATTCATATTCACCAAATTTCAAATAGAATATTTCGACGTGAAATATCCAAAAAATTAAGCACTTTTTGGGGAAAACCCATTTTAACTTTTTTAAAGTGTTTAAAAAAAGCTTTATTTCTGTTTTTACGAAAAGTTTCTAGCATTAAATTTAAGCAAGTTACGCTCAAAATAAAGTTGGTCCCTTTTGCTTTTGCAAAAAAAAAATCGGGAAGACCACCCCCTAATTAGCAACTTAAATGAAATTGATCGTTGCCGCTCCATAAATTATTTAACTTATATTGTGTTTATATGATCTGTAAGTTTTATCGATTCAAAGTGTTTATTTTTGAAAAAATTTGGTTTCAAAGTAAAATTTTTAAAAATTTAAATTTTGAAAAATATGCTTTTTTTCAAAATAACTTAAAAATTGTTAGAGATACCAAAAGTCTCGAAATATAAAAAAAGTCAGATTTGCTTTTCTGAATATCATGTATTTTTTTGTTTTTCTGTTAGACAAAAATTGATCAAGATTTGGTGTTTCTAAATTTGCATACATTCGTGATCAGTGACTCGTTCAACCCCTTTTAACTACAGCCGTTTCAATAATAAGGACTTTGAACCGATGAAACTTACAGATCATATAAACAATATATACACGAGTCAAGAAACTTGTGAAGTCGTTACGAATAAGTTCATTTAAGATACTAATTAGGGGGTGATTTTCTCGATTTTTTTTACCAAAACCAAAAGGGACTAACTTTATTTTGAGCGTAACTTGTTTAATTTTGATGCTAGAATTTTTTTTTATAAAACAAAAATGAAGCTTTTTTTAAACAATTTAAATAAGTTTAAATGAGTTTTCCCCGAAATGTGCTTAATTTTTGGTTATTTCACGTTAAAGTATTCCACTTGGAATTTGGCGAATATGAAGGACCTATATTTCATTAGCTATAACTCTGCTTCTACTAAATAAAAAAACGTGATATATTCACTATTTTTTTAAATTTTTTATAGGCTATAGTTTTGCTAAGAATGCTTTTTCGACAAAATACTTACAATTTGAGTTATTTGCGAAAAACCGTCTAAAAGCGTGGTTATTTTGTTGAAAAAATGAACATATTCACTGCCAAATAACTCGAAAAGTATTGACTTAGTGAAAAAACTCTATAGAACAAAAGTTACTTTAAAGCTATTAGCCAGTTTACCCATTTCCTGACTTTGTTTGGACGAATATTTTTTAACCCCCAAGAGGGGGTGAAAACCACCCCCAGGGCAAAAGCACATATCGGCACAATATCACTTTTTTTCTTTGACTTGTTAGCTGTGTGTATGCCAAATTTCATGTCAATCCAAGCAGTTCTTTAAAATTTAAAGGTTTTGCAATATTTTACCGTTAATGAATGGACTAATTCTTCTATATTTAAAAAAAAATTCAACTTGCTGTCTGCTTTATTTTCATTCCTGCAACATTTTGAAAAAATGAATTTTTTTTGCGAAAGCTGGATTGCAAAATTTATTTTGTAAAATATATTAAACGGATGTTAATTAAATTTACAGTATTGTTTTATTATATCACAAAGTTTTTCTGGGTAAAATATGAAGGACCTAAGTGTAGTGCAAATGGTTGAAAAACGTAGAATGCGAATACTTGTTTTTTATGGTTTTTTCGCAATTATTGCTATTTTGCAACAAAGCGATAATTTTTAAAATTTTTTAGCTAATCCTATATTGTAGGAAATTTAATCACACAACTTTTATGTTGGTGCAACTTTTCCCGGAAGTGAATACTTTTAAAGTTATAATCGAAAAAGGAAGAAAAAAATCGAATTTTTCCTTCATTTTTTGACATTTTGATTATTTAAACAATGTTGCGGACTTTTTGAGTGGGAGGATAAATCAATTATTACTCTATGAGCTATTTCCAAGCCATTTTTGCAAAAAATATGAGTCACCTCTCAACGTCCATCTTAAAACAGATGCGCTCTGGACTACAGACAAGCTCATGTTTAAGCAACTTCGTTTAGATTTGAGAACATGTTCTCGTGACAGCGCAACTTTAATAAAACAAACAGCAATTATAAATTAAACAATAGTAAGTCAGATTGCTAAGCGAAAGAGCTGCATTACGGCTCTAACTCGAAACAAAAACAAAAAGACTAACGTAAAGGCGCGTCCACACTGGAGCAACATTTGGCAACTTGTAGCAATTTTATGTTGCAACAAGTTGCTAAATGTTTAATTTATTAAACTTTTGACATAAAACAAACTGTCCTCACTAGTGCAACAATGTTAATGAATGTTTGAACTTGTTGAATCACAAATTCAGTTGAGTACAACATTCTGTCCATACTGCTGTAGTTTTGTGACATGATGGAGGAAGGCTTATTAACTGCTACCGCGTGCTTTCTAATTTTGTGTGGTGATTCACGAAAACGGAAGCGTAAATGTTGGGTCCGTCCAAGTTTGAAGAAAAGGGAAAAATATGGTGGAAAGGAAATAATATCGGATTTAAAGAAAGATGACGTTTTATTAGAACTTCGAACCGATGGGTGCTTCAAAATTTTTTTGCGCATGAGTAGTTCAGATATGGAATTTTTGCTGCAAAAAATTGCACCAGTGATAAGAAAAGCAGATACTAACTGTAGAAAGGCTATACCTCCACAAGAACGATTAGCTGTAACATTGCGCTTTCTGGCAACTGGAGATTCCTACAGCAGCTTGATGTATTTATTTAAGATTTCGAAACAAGCTATCTCAAAGATAGTACCAGAAGTATGTGCTGCGTTAGTAAATGCAATTAAAGACCAAGTTAAGGTAAGTAAACTTTATTGTACTTTTTTATTGATAACTTTAGAAGTTTTACATGTTACTTAATTGAAATGCCTCTGCGAGAATGTTTGAGGAACCAAAAGCAGTAGAGGAGTCTGAAGAGTTTTGTATGTATGTCTCCGCTGGTGATATAGCTGGTGTGCTGCAATACGATGAATGTGATTGTGGTCTCGTGGAAGGTTGCATTGATAAAATTGGCTCATATGTGTTAGTTGATTGTGGCATTCCATAATCATATTTACCCATACTTGCATCGAACAAAATATTACCTATAAGATGTTCTACAATATTTTGTGCGCAGGTTGTATTCAAATCCCTAATTTTACACGCCATATGTTCTCCAAATACATCGAATTTGTCTCGCTGTCGTTTATTTTGTATGTCTTGAATTATTTTATATGCCTCTTCTTTTCGAGCGTTATCATCGATTTTTCTTGTAAGTGTTTGTGTGACACGTCTAGTTTTATTAGGGTGTTTAAATTCATCAAGATTTGTGCTGTTCGGATTTTTCACGGTTTTTTTACGAGGCTCTTGAGAGGATTTGTTAGATGCCGAAGGCTTCTCACAAGCAGCGTTAGATGTTGATGGGTTTTGAGAACCATCGTCATACAAGTCTTTCATGCCTTCGTTGCCATTTTCTGCATCTTGAAATTCTTGGGTCTCATTTCCACCTTCATCACAATCTGTTACTTGTGAATCATCTAAATCCGTTTCGGAGGAAGAGTCATTAAGGTCATCCTGAAAAGAAAAATACATTGTATAAAATGTAAACACTACAGTGATCTACATTTTTAGCATAAGTAATGATATCTTTGTATTTCAGATGCCTAAAACTGCTCAAGAATGGGAAACAATTACTAATGGTTTCAGTGTTCTTTGGAATTTTCCAAAATGTGTAGGCGTCATGGATGGCAAGCACATTGCAATACAAGCACCAAAAAACAGTGGAAGTGATTTTTTCAATTACAAAACGTTTTTTAGCATTGTTCTGTTCGGCGTAATGGATGCTAATTACCGATTTTTGTATTTTCAGTAGGCTCCCAAGGTAGTAGTTTTTTGTAGGCTCCCAAGGGAGAATATCTGATGGAGGAGTTTTCGAAAATACATTATTCAAAAAACTATTAACTCGCTGCAAACTCAACCTTCCAGAATATAGCTCTTTACCAGGACGTGAGAAATTAGTCCCTCACGTATTTTTAGGGGATGATGCCTTCCCATTATCACCAAATTTACTGAAACCCTACCCTGGGGCGCAGGACAAAGGGTCTCCCAAAAGGATATTTAATTACCGTCTCAGTAGAGCGAGAAGAATATCAGAAAATGTTTTTGGAATGTTATCTTCGATTTTTAGAATATTTAGAAAACCCTTACTTTTAGAACCAGAAACTGCAGAAGTTGTTGTTATGGCTTGCATTTACTTGCATAATTTTTTAAGGAATAGTTCAAGATCTAAAAATTCCTACAATCCCCCAGGTACATATGACGGTGAAGATAAAGATACAGGACGTGTTTTAAAAGGATCGTGGAGAAGAGAAACTCAGAGTAATACATTTACTTCATACAAGAAAGTTGCACGAAATGCATCAACTGAAGCAAAAGATATTAGGCAAGAGTTTGCAGATTTTTTCGTTACACCTTTGGGGATGGTGCCGTGGCAGAATAATTATTGAATTATAATTCATGTATAAATTGAAATTGCCTATTTATTTGTTTGAATAATTAATAACAGAAAAGTTAATATCTAAAAACATTGTGTGTTTACTTACCACGTTCTCAGCTTCACTTTCCTTGCATGGGCGGACTTTGTTTTTGTCTCGGAAGAAATACTAATGCATCGTAGGCAAACCACTTGGAATGAAACTGAGCGCCTGCTCCAGATTTTTTCATGCTGCGATATTTTTTTTTCTCTCTATAAAACTGAGCCACCAAATTACGGATTTTTCTTTTTGCCTCTTCCTGAGATAAGCACCCTACAGCTGAACAAACTGCATTCTATGCATCATTTTTTGATTCTCTGCATTTATATTTAACATTTTTAGGATTCCAAATACATGGATGTTGTCTATAATTGTCAATTAAATTTAAACAATTCTCCGAAGTCCACTTAAACGCCATCACTAAATATAGACGCGGCGGTCTGTCTACTGTCTAGTCACTCAATTTGCAACAGGTCTCAACTCGCAACAATCCGTCCACATCGAAGCAATGTTGACAAATGTTTCACTTTGTTTCATATTATCCTTTGATCTTTACCGCTAGAAACGGATTTATACAACATACTACAACTTGTGTTGAATCGCAACACCAACTTTATGCAACGCAACACAACATATTCCAACAAATATAAACATTTTATGTTGTAACAAGTTTTTGTTGTATTATGTTGGAAAATGTTGCTCCAGTGTGGACGCGTCTTAATAGTTTAAAATTCTAAATGAATCTAAATTTATGAAATCAAGAAATATAAGAGTACAAGATGACTCTCCCGTGTAAACTCTGACGTAAATTGTACATCGCGCAGACAAATAAAAGGATACAAGTTAGAAGAGAAGGATATCGAAAGAAAAGCGAATATATATATATAATGTCATAAACACAGGACATAAACTTAAATGAAACAACGATGCCTAGCTAACATTGAAAATAGGACCAAGCGTATAACCAGGGAGGCAATAGAAATTGAAAAACATCATCCAAAATATTTAAATACTAGAGACTATTCCCCAATACTCCCAACTAAATGGAAATAAATTATACAGAAAATCGTAGAAATTAAATTAGGGAATATCGCCAATCACAATATTCGTAATATTCCAATCACAAGCTTCTTGTGATTGGAATATTACCAATCACAAGAAGCGCTGCTAGACATTTAGGCCCTTGTCCCACCAAAGCTACGCAAGAGCGAAGCGATGGCAACACGATTTCGATAGGGCACAAGAAGGCGACATGAAGTTGTCCCATCGATGCAACATGTTTTTTACATATCTACTACATTCAGTTCAGTGAAAAATGTCGTCAAGTAAAGGCGATGATATGATTTCGATGTACTGGTACTTACTAAAAAGAAAAAATAGGAAACAGTTTAAGAAAAGAAAATTGTGGTTGCATCCTTTTATGGCAAGTCTTTTTGCAAAAACTCGACAGACATCGAGTGAAATTTAATTATTTTACCGGATGTCAAATAAACTGTTTTTCAAGCTGGTTGAAAAAGACAGATACGTTTAAAAGAAAGATACCAATTTCTGAAAATCTGAGAGTTGAAGAAACTTGAAAGTAAACAAATAATTATTAATTTTATTTCTGTAAATATGTGTAATTTACTAATTTATTATTTTACAGAATCTACTAATTTTTTGTTATACTCCTCTTCATGTTGTGCCATGATTTGCCTTTTCGTTAATTTATGATACACTTTCGCTTACAAATTTCGTTAATTTTCATAAGTTTAACAATAAAGGTACATCGCTACATCATATTGTCGTCGAGTAGCTTTGATGGGATCAGGGCCTTAACCCTTGCAGGACCAACATTTTGTTAAAAACAGCGGGAACTAAGGGGAGGGATCAATAAATTTCCATACATAAATTGATCAAAAACGTGCTTTTTTACTGATCAAACTTACTTAAAAATAATACTTTTACAAATAAAAAAATTATTCCTAGACGTTAACGGAAGAGTTAAAAGATAAGAATTTATAATTTACCCGGGGTCTTCGGCTTCAGTGGAATTGGCATCATCGTAGGATACAGAAACATTTGACTTCTTGTGTGATTACCGCATATATACTTCTGATATTTTGAACAAACTATGGTTGTTTATGCCAACTTATTGGTCTTTTTTTTTAAATATTGCCTATTTGATTTATATATTTTATCTGCCGATTTATTTTTATAAAAGTTTAGGTTTAACATAGGTTTAAAAGTTTAGGTTAAACATGGAGATATTATAAATACTAACATATTATTTAGAATAAAAATGATTGGCCTTGCATTTAAATATGCTTTTAAGCTATCTAAACTTACACTGTTTTTAAACTAAATAAACTATATTTACTACACAAACTCAAGATTACATTTTTAACGAGGGCCGAAAGTCCCTGAGAAGTTCTATAATGTTTATTTTAATGGGTGAAACGAAAAGCGAAAATTTAGAGAAATTGTTAATTTCAAATATCTCATTCAAAAGAACTATTTTGTTTATTCTAAGGGACTTTCGGCCCTCGGTAATAATGTAATCTTTCATTCTGCGTTTAAATTTTTTAAAATATTTCTTAGTTGTCTCAGGATTCGAAAAAAATGAATACATTTAAAACACATTAATCATTTTGACAGGCGACATTTTGCGCCCATGCCCTTAATAGAAAATAAGATTTTTAAGTAAATATTTTGGTCGAAATAAAAATGTGTTTAATCTAACCAAACTTTTTAATATAAATGCATATTTCTACTTATAGTTCAGAATCTTTAGGGAAAGAAAACATAGATATCCCACAGCCGTATTTAGAATGACAGCCACGAAAAGCACACATAGTACCTACCTGCCGATACATTCGACGTTTTCTGTAGTAAAAACGTAAATAATTCTATCATTATTAAGAAGGTTACCACAGGGTAGCGTACTGGGACCTACCTTGTATCTCTTGTTTACCGCAGATATACCTCCACCTCTTCAGGAACCACTAGAGGAGAGACCACTTACAGAAGAAATGATGCTAGGAACATTTGCCGACGATACTGCAATCCTAGCCTCACACACAGACCCTATTTATGCCTCGCATATCCTTCAAGCGTATCTAGACAGAGTACAAATTTGGTTTTTGGAATGGAAAATTAAAGTGAATGAAGGAAAATCTATTCAAGTTACATTTACAACACGAAGAGGAACTTGTCCTCCTGTAACTTTAAACAATCACCAACTACCATCAGCCAACGAGGTAAAATATCTTGGTATTCATTTGGACAGAAGTCTCACATGGAGGAAACATATCTGGACCAAGAGAAAGCAACTAGGTCTCCAATTCAGAAATATGTATTGGTTAATGGGCCGTTCATCAAGACTATCTCTGGATAATAAATTGCTGCTCTATAAGGCAATACTTATGCCAATCTGGACATATGGGTTGGAACTATGGGGAACAGCCAGTCACTCCAACATCGAAATCATCCAACGCTTCCAATCAAAAACCCTCAGAACCATCACTAATGCACCTTGGTACATCAACAACAGAATTATTCATCGAGACCTTAAAACTGATACGGTACAAGAAGTCATCAAAAAACGTAGCGCTGCTTACATTGCCAAGTTGGAGGATCATAAAAACCAGTTTGCACTTAACCTCCTAGACAATTCCCAAGAACAGCGTAGGTTAAAGAGGTTCAAACCATTGGACTTACCATTTAGAGTAAACTTTTAAACTAATGAGTTAGTAGTTATGAAATGTAATTATTTTGTACACAACTTTATAAAAATTGTACTTTGATTTTGCCAGTGGGTAAAATCTTCCTTGTCCTTAGTCAATGTAATTACTTTTGTTTATTGTTGACACTCAACAGATTGCAAAATAATTTTAAATAAAAAAAAAATTAAGAAGGTCAGTCGGCCCTGCATGTAAACTTTTCCTCAGTGTAACTATAATTTTGGTGATACACGCCAGAAATAAGTGAGACTTTTCTCAGTGTACTACTACGTAACTGTCAAATCAATATACCCAAATTAAGTACATGTTAACATCAAAGGAACCGACCAAGGAGTCGCTTCTTGTCGTTGGTGTATTCTCTGTTCAGAGGTACCTTCTAAAGATCTCTAATGAGAGTGAAACGTTATATTATTATAAAGGTGTTTATGGCGCTCTCTGAACGAACTGAAATGTAAGACGTCTCTTAATTACATTACGTTTTACAGCGAATTATTTTATAAATTACTATGTTTGTTACATTTTAAAATATTTTTTCTAAAACCGTGTTAAAAATGCAATTTTTAGCACTCCATAGGAGCGCTAAAAATGCTACTTTAAAGCACTAGTGCTTTAAAAATTTTAAGGCACTGTTGTTAAAAGCGAATTGTCAAATTGTGAAACGTCAAAATATTTATATTTCATTTACTAACATTAATATTCGATCTGGGTGCGAAAAGTTTTTTTTCTACGAGCGTGCAAAAATGTCTACTTTCGCACACGCATTTTAGTTTAGAAAGTTTCACTTTTCCGCACGCGTGTTACTTTTCCGCACGCGGTTTTTACTTTTCCGCACACGTGTTAATTTAGATATGTTAATATGGCCTTAAAGTAATTATAATACATGCAATAAACTAATATTTAGATATTATTTACTAATTTATTACAAATATATCTTATTGTGTTCCTGTTTTAATGAAATTAACGCGACAATTCGATGAAATAAAATTATTTTGACATAATATTCCAAAGTCAAATCGGTAGACAATAACAGTCGTTTTGAATCATCGTCATGGAAACCAAGATCGTCGTCATGCTAACTAATTATATTGAAAGTTTGGTTTTGACAACCTTGTCAAAGAATTAACTTGTGTATGCCTTTTCATATTAATTAAATTAATTGATTAAGATTTGGTAATTTTTTAAAGACTCTTAGAAAAAATATTGTTCCTAACTCTTGCAGAAAGTCTCTTTTCCGCATTCGACTGCTTGCCGAACTCCCGCTTCGCGTCGTTAATAGAATAGTCGAAAATAACTATTTCCCTTAACTACCCTGGATTGTTTTTGTAATGGATTCGGAGATGGATTCGTAATGGTCTTGGTGTATGGTGAGGCGTCGATTTCAAGAAGTGTTGCTGGCTAAATGCTGGCATAAAAGAAAAAAAACATTAATATTAATAGTACAACTTGCGCAATTTGAAAAAGGTGGTTTAAAAGGTTTTTTAAAATTTAATTTAAACTGTATTATTGCATTTTCAACACGTTTGTAGAAAAAAACTACACTCGGGTGCGAAAAAATCGATCAACTGAAAATTTGGTCATTTTTGATGTCTCGAATTCCCTAAACCTATTGTCCGATTTAAGTGATTTTTTACCATGTTATAGCCTTATTCATTGACAATATCGCTGTAATAATATTGCTGCTAGACAGGTAAACTGTCATTGTATACCGGGTGTACGAAACAAACTGTGTTTTTTCTCAAAGTTCACATCACCCTGTTGACTATTCTAGCGTTTATAAAATACTGAAATTAAAAACCAACTGTAGCCACAGGTTAATTAACATTATGTCCAATCATTAGATTCATTCTCTTGTGATGGATAATAAAAAAGTTAGGTACTTTAACAACTGGCCATGTTCGTCATCAGTAGGAGGGTGTTTCGAAATAAGTGCGGAAAACTTTAAGGGGTAATTTTACACATGAAAATAATGACAGTGTGCTTTATAATCATATGTCCGCAAACGCTTGGTTTCCGAGATACGGGATGTTCAATTTTTTTTTACAAACTGACGATTTATTTATTGCTTTAAAACCAGTTGAGATATGTAAAATCAAATTTGGTGGTTTTTAAGACGTAGTTATTGCACATTTTTTGACAAAAAATTAAGAATTTAATATTCACCATTAGCGCGCAAGCGGGTATTATGACCGATCATTTACTCGTATGCACGCCAATGGTGAATATAAAATTCTTAATTGTATGTCAAAGAATGTGCACTAACTACGTCTTAAAGCCCACCAAATTTGATTTGCATATCTTAACTGGTTTTAAAGCAATAAATAAATCGTTAGTCTAAAAAAAAATTTAACATCCCGTATCTCGGAAACGAAGCGTTCGCGGACATATATGATTATAAAGCAAACTGTCATTCTTTTCTCATGTAAAATTACCCTTTTAAGTTTGTCGCACTTATTTAGAAACACCCTGTACTGATGAAGAACAGGGCTAGTTGTCAAAGTACCTAACTTTTTTATTATCCAACATAAGCGAATGAATCTAAAAACAGAATATTAAGAAAACCTGAGGCTATAGTTGGTTTTTAATTTCAGTATTTTATAAACGCTAGAATAGTCCACAGGGTGATGCGAACTTTGAGAAAAAAACACAGTTTGATTCGTACACCCGGTATACAATGATATTATTAGCAACAATATTATTACAGCGATATTGTTAATGAATAAGGATATAACAAGGTAAAAAAATCATTTAAATCGGACAACAGCTTTAGGAAATTTGAGACATCACAAATGGCCAAATTTTCAGTGGATCGATTTTTTTGCACCTGAGTGTATTAAAATTTGTTAGAATATACAACAATAACGTAGATGTTATTCTATAGTTCTTATGATTTACGTATTGACAGTATATGCAGTTTTGATGTAATGTCAAGAAAAATATAAAAATGGAATGTCAGTCAAGTTCAAGTAAAAGTTTTTGTAGATATTGTCCTGTAATTGAGAATGAATAAATTATAATTGTTGATATATAAGACGTTTGTAAAAAAAAGATTGTATGATGTACGTGTTAAAAAGTCAATTTTTAAGGCACTCATGTGAATTGTAGAATTCGCTTCGCTCATTCTGCAAACTTTCACATGCGTGCCTTAAAATTGTACTTTTAACACTTATATCATAAACCTACTCTCCGTGTGAACCTAGCTTAATTTATGAGTGCGAAATAAATACCCTCGTCGATCTCTTAGAACCTGATTTTTGTACGTGCTTTGTGCGTTTTCAGAATAAACGAGTTAATATTTCAGCGATTAACTGATTCCAGTTGTTGGGAATTTTGTTTTCTCGCATTATTTGATTCATTAGGGTATGAACTATATTTATTATGATATTTCTACCATTTATGGCCAGGAATTTTTCAACGCTTTCTTTATTACTGACTACTAGAGAGCGGAATATATGCAACACAACATTACCAAAATATGCGCATATATATGCATTACTTTTACTACAAATATGCAGGTATTTTTTCTAAATTTGTCTAAATATTCAAATGCATATTAAAAATACTCAAAAATAAAATAATATATTAAGTCGTAAGATCTTCATAAAAGTTGCCTTCAAAAATACGTACAACTTTCCTCAAACAATCGAAGCCCTCATTTTTTTCTAAAACATTTTTTAATTTATTTCTAATTGTAATCCCTGTATTTCCGGGAATTTTTTGACAATGAGCAGAAAAAGTGTTAACAAGATTAACCGAATCACTTAATTGTAAATTCCTTTGTTCTAGAACATAAGTTATTTAGCAATTTGTACGTTACTTAAAGAACAAAGTACGTTACTTAAGCTGAAAAACAAAAGCGGAATTGTCTACAATTTGATGGATTTTTGTATTTTGATGCTTCTCTCTATGTCCGTCTTTATAGAAGTAAAAGCGAATTTGTCGAATAAAAACACTCTTTCCAGAAAAATTTCTTTTGTGGGACATGATGCTTTTGTTTGTCAGTTCCTCATTTAAAAAATGAAATGTGAAAATGAATGTAACTTACGATTTTGGAACAGGCCTTGCAAAATACTTTGTCTCCACTTAGCTTTAACTCGGGAAAACACTTTATCCAAGCTTTTTTTTGAATTGCAGACATATTTAAATTTAATATATACCAATCACTTCAAAAACACTAAATACGATACAACGTTTACTTTAAACAAATGTTGGCCGAAAACTGATAAAATAATTATTAGACCCTTAAAAGCAGGTAGGTACCTACGACTTTCTACGCTAATAAAATAATATTTTTCTGGGAACACCCATAATTATTAAATTCAGGTAGTAATGGGAAAGTCCAGATGAGCGATAGATAGATAAATAACGAGCTCGTTCATATCGAAGTTATAAAATTCCAACTAAGAGAGGAAGATTTTAAACTTTTATATAATTTATTTTTAAAATATGCAAAATAAATCGTGTTTAGCTTAAATATGCAATACAACGTGTTTGTTGTCTGAAAATATGCAATATATGCATCTATATGCAATTTGCATATATTCCGCTCTCTACAAACTACTATTAACTAATTTTTGTTAAAAATATCGAATTTATTTATGTTTTATAGTTTAATCTGTAGCTGTATTTTAAACATCTTCAGTTGTTGGATTTTTTTTGCATAATTCTATCACAGTCGTGCACGTTTAATTGAGTGGTCGGCACATACTCTGGGCTAATTAGCAAAATACTAGGAAGAGTTATTTACCAGCAATTTTATTGCTGGAATCGAATCTTACGATTATATATGAATATAGGTATGCAAAATCGGCAGATAGTGTGCTACTTTTTTTTATACATAAAATGGCACCCGACAATCGGGTTTTTTCCAATTTTTGCTCTATACCTCCCAAGATTTTAACTTTACACCAAAAACACTCAAATAGAAATTCACCGCAATTAAATTCTGCACAGAGACGTGTTTCTCCCGATTTATTTCGACGAAAATTTTCCCCGGAAAATGCGGGATTTTCCCCGGAAAATGCGGGGTTTTCCAACAAAATTTTTAATTTTCAACTAAAATTTTAGATAAGTAATTGTCTATCAATAATTAAATAACTTGGCAATGTAAAAGCACTTTTCGTATAGATTATAATTCCAAAAGCCAGTGGAAATTGAATAAATAGTTTACCAACAATTGAATTATAATTTAAAAATTTACGGTGGCTATAATAACCACAATAATTATGATACATAAGAATCACTATAATTTTTGTATAGAAAAACACCGTACCTATCTAATGTACTTTACAGAATTGAAATTAGACTATATAAGCGGCCTCAGGAATAATTTAAAATTATAAACAATTTTTTGGCTTATAAACAAATAGAATATCTTGGGAAATATTAAATTAAATTAAATCATGAAAATGGTATTGGAAAAAAAGCAGAAGAACGCTTCTTCCAAAAGAAAAACGTTTAATTCTCATGAGTGGTTCCTAAGATACAACCGGTCAAATTTGACCGGAATTTACAGCAAAGATATAAACAATAGGGTCATAATTTTTGAACCATCACCTTTTTATTTCGATCCTCTTTCTCCACATCAGTTTCCATATTTTTAAAATACTTATAACATATATTATGATAATAAAAACTATCGATATTACGAGTGAAAATTGCCAAAAATAGCAAAATTCGAATCAAAAATTAGGTTGGAGAAAATATAATCTCAAAGTTCTAAATCGGTATACGTTAAAAAAAATGCATTTTCTCGGCTTCCCATGGAGCAATTTTCTTCATTCTTTTTTTATTCCCAAGTAACTCGAGTAGGGCCATCTAACTAACGCATTATTAAATGTCAAACTTGCTTTTGTTTTGTTATAATAGATTAATTTTTTTATAAGAAAAGAAAACTACATATTTTTTCCAGTTGTAGGCTTTTTTAGATAAACTTACTACAAGTGTACCTTTTAACGTTAAAAACGCAAATATTCTCATTTGAAAACTGTATAATTATTTAAACAATCTATATTTAAACAAATTAAAAAATTGTTATAATAAATAAGTCAATTTATTATAACAAAACGAAAGCAAGCTTGACATTTAATAATGCGTTAGTTAGATGGCTCTACTCGAGTTACTTGGGAACAAAAAACGAATGAAGAAAATTGCTCCATGGGAAGCCAGGAAAATGCAATTTTTTAACGTATACCGATTTTGAACTTTGAGATTACATTTTCTACAACCTAATTTTTGATTGGAATTTTGTTATTTTTGGCAATTTTCACTCGTAATATCGATAGTTTTATTATAATAACATATGTTGTGAACATTTTAAAGATATGAAAATTGGTGTGGAGAATGGGGACCAAAATAAAAAGGTGATGGTTCAAAAATTATGATCCTATTCTATATATCTTTGCCGTAAATGTCGGTCAACTTTGACCGGCATCTCAGGAACCACTCATGATAATTAAACGTTTTTTCTTTAAGAAGCGTCCTGTTTGGAAAAACCCGCATTTTCCGGGGAAAATTTTCGTCGAACTAAATCGAGAAACACCCGTTTCTTAGGAGAATTTAATTACGGTGAATTTTTATTTTGGTGTTTTTGGTGAAAAGTTCAAATCTTTGGAGTTATAGAACAAAAATTGAAAAAAAAAACACGATTTTCGGGCGCCATTTTGTTTATAAAAAAAAGAATGTGTATGTACTTTGTACGCACGTAAGAAGTTATACTTCTATTATATGATTTAAATGAAATTATTATAGACGAAGTAGTTTTCAATCCTAATATTAAATTATTAATATTGAAAATATTAAAAATATTACTAAAAGATTTTTAAATTGAAAACTTATTGGTACACTTTCCTGGTGACACCTCCAAGACTTCTACAATTTGCAAGTCAAATGGATGCTGCAGTGAAGACGAGAGGGAAGGAATTCTACACTATGCAATTCACATCCCCCGTCTGCAGCTGGTAAAGTTCCAAGGGAAAAATTATTATATTATTATATTATTATATTATTATACTTTTATTTATATTTTATTTAAATATTAAACTAATTTATACTTACTACTTCTCAAACATTTTTATTAAAACAGTGCCAAAAATTAAAAAAATAAAAGAATAAAACACACACAAACACATTGAAAAATGCCACAAATGATTTCTGAACATTAATTTTCGGAAATTTTTTTAACTAAATACGTATTTTCTGAAAATAAAATTATATAATAAATACACAATCATAAAATGTATAAAAAAAAATAAAAAAATAAAAGTTTCTATTGGGGTTCGAACCCTCTTATTAGCGCGGTTGGTGTTGAGATTCATTCACCTTGAACGCTTATCCACGGAGACTATACGTCATCATGTGCGAAGTTCAAGTAACTAAACGGATTAAACTTTTGACAATTCTGAATTAAATCAAATTATTTTGATTTTGAATTGAAATGATTTAGAATTGAAAAAATACAACAAAACATAGAGTAAGAAAACAGTATATTAGGTGAATATTGATAGATATTTTAATGGTAATCAAATGTAAATAAAAGTATTATACACTATGTATTTTGGTAGGTTAAAATACATAGTTATGTATTTTGGTAGGTTCAAATACATAGGTATACCTCGTCCAATTTACTTACCGTTGCACGTCATCCGCGCCATAGCCTGTGACACGATACCAACACGAAATATCTAGGCGGTAGGTGTGTTCCCCTTTAGAATCATTTTGATTCTAAAAAAGAACACACCCACCGCCTAAATATTTCGTGTTGGTATCGTGTCACAGGCTATGGCACGGATGACGTGCAACGGTAAGTAAATTGGACGAGGTATAGGTACCTATGAAATTTTTTATTAGGACACTGAAACATTTACAATTATTACGTACCTGTTGCTTTTAAAAACTATTTAAAAAGTTACTACAATTATAAACTTTTTTGTTTCTGTCCTCACAACAATAAAACTAATATATTATACAACATTTGTTTACCTCCATATTGAACAATTATTATTGACAGATCATTTCAACACCCAATCAGAGCCCGTATAACGACTAATACCATACTGTCGGTGTCCGCATGCGCGCAGATTAATAATAAATAATCACCCTCATATCGCGTCTAAAGAAGTATAACTTTAAAAAGTAGCACACTATCTGAGGACTTTGCATACCTATATCAATAATATATACAATCATAAGGTTTGAGTCCAGCAAAAAAATTGCTGGTAAATAACTTTTCTCAAAAATGGCCTATTCTCCGATAATCTGCCCAGACTAACATTAGGATGCACAAGCATTACTCTTTCAGTAGTACTCGTTCACAAATATTTCGCACTAAAAGGTTGTATGTCTTATTTGACAAGCTGGAACAGAGAAACTACACAGAATTATACACGAAGTTTTCAGTAGTGTAAATCTGAACGTTATATCAGATGAATGGTCCAAAGCACATATTATTACCTCAATGCATAAAATGTAGATCGGAAGAAATGCGAAAACTACAGGAACATTAGTGTGATAGCGTGTATTGTGTATGGGATGGGGTTATGAGGAAATACTAAAAAAACTAGAAAATTTGTCTCAAATCAAATCGAAGATGACCAGGCAGGACAAGGTTCCTAGAAAACAACTATAAACAACGTTGAAGGAAATCGAGATAACGCAGAGGTTAATAGAAGCTGTAAAAACCTATACAACCACAACAGGTTCAAACCGGCAATAAGTACTCGAACGAATTTCAGACCACAAATGCGTAGAGGCTTATATCTTCGACGCTGTTCAAGATCCTAGAACAAATTAATATAATGCAATTAAAAAGAAAATGTGAATATATATTAATACCAATCCGAGACGACTGCCTGTACATGTACATACCTACTAATAGTGCAGTCACTTAAGGTGGATATGAGCTATTACCTCCGATTTCGTTGAACCTCCATCGATTTGCATGAAAATTGGTGACTGGTTAGAGGATATTTCAAGGAACAAAAGTGACATGGTGCCAACTTGCTCTTTTACCCTGGGGGTGGATGCCACCCTTTCTCGGAGGTGAAAATTATTTTATTAAAAATAATCACATAGTTAGATAGGGGGACAAATTCTAAGCAAAATTTGTTATATAAAGTTATTAAAATAAATCAAAATTTTTTGAGTTATTACAGATCAATGATTTTAATTTTTCATGAGAAAAATAACTCAAAAACTATAAGTTTTTACAAAAAAGTTATTCTTACATAAATTGAAGCTAATAAAAAACGAAATAAACTCCTTATAGTCCAGAAAGCCACTGCGCATCCCCTAGGAAAAATATTCTAATTCGGATTTTTTGCACAATCTTACTCAAAAGGACCCCTTTTAACAAATTTGCTTGTTGCCAGGACCAAAAGTTGGTCAACAATTTTTTAAAGGTTTTTTTTGTTTTTTTTCCTAAAATTATTTTTTTTGCATGGAACAAAATTTTTTTTGGTGTTTTGGATCATTCCAAACAGAAAAGGTCTTTAATGACTTTTCTCTAAAGTTGATAGTTTTTGACATATAAGCGATTAAAAAAAAGACAAAAACTACGTGAAAAACTAAAAATTTCAATGTTGCCAAGGTAAGTAGATATTCTTTAAACATCGATTGATGAAATGCCGAAGAATTTTTTGCAATACAATATTCAAAACTCTTTGTTTTTTAATTGTTAATCAAGCGTGCGCCACACTATTTTCCACCGTTGCATGTGTATACAGTTATGGTGCAAATGAAAGAAATAAATTAGTTATTTCCTAAACCGGCGACTTTAAGGAAAAATACCGAAACCGGTCGATTTTTATTTTTAAGTTATGATATTGTGGAATATATGGTATACTAGTGACGTCATCCATCTGGGCGTGATGACGTAATCGATGATTTTTTTAAATGAGAATAGGGGTCGTGTGCTAGCTCATTTAAAAGGTTCTTCAATTCTTTATTCAGTAATATAAACATTTACATAATTATTTATACAGGATGTCCAATAATTAAATTTTTTGCCAAGTTGTCAAATAATTTAATTTAATAAAAAATTTTTGGACACCCTGTATAAGTAATTATGTAAATGTTTATATTACTGAAAAGAGAATTGAAAAAACTTTCAAATGAGCTGTCACATGACCCCTATTCTCATTTAAAAAAAATCATCGATTACGTCATCACGCCCAGATGGATGACGTCACTAGTATACCATATATGCCACAATATCATAATTTAAAAATAAAAATCGACCTGCTTCGGGATTTTTCTTTAAAGTCGCCAGTTTACGAAATAACTAATTTATTTCTTTCATTTGCACCATACTGAATACACATGCAACGGTGGAAAATAGTGTCGCGCACGCCTGAAAAGCAATTAAAAAACAAAGGAGTTTTGAATATTGTATTGCAAAAAACTCTTCGGCGTTTCATCAATCGATGTTTAAAGAATATCTACTTACCTTGGCAACATTCAAATTTTCAGTTTTTCACATAGTTTTTGAGGGTTAAACATGGCCGATTTGGCAATTTTTCAATTTTTAATCGCTTATATGTCAAAAACTATCAACTTTAGAGAAAAGTCACTGAAAACCTTTTCTGTTTGAAATGATCCAAAAAACCTAAAAAAATTTTGATGCATGCAAAAAAAATAATTTTAGGAAATAAATAAAAAAAAAACGTTTAAAAAATGTTTGACCAACTTTTGGTCCTGGCAACATACAAATTTGTTAACAGGGGTCCTTTTTGAGTAAGATTGTGCAAACAATCCGAATTAGAATATTTTTCCTAGCGGATGCACGGTGGCTTTCTGGACTATTACTAAAATAGTTATTTATGATATGTGTTAAAAGTACACGTTTAAGGCACGCATGTGAAAGTTTCACAAAAAACTCGCTATCGCTCATTCTGCAATTCACATCAGTGCGTTAAAAATGTACTCTTTAACACGCATATCATACAATCTTTTTTCTACAAACGTAATTACAGGACAATATCTACAAAAACTTTTACTTGAACTTGACTGACATTCCATTTTTATATTTTTTGACATTACATCAAAATTGCCTATACGGTCAATACGAACTGCAGTGCCTTAAAATTTTTAAAGCACTAAAAGCCTTAAAATTTTTAAAGCACTAGTGCCTTAAAGTAGCATTTTTAACGCTCGTATGGAGTGCTAAAAATTGCATTTTTAACACGGTTGTAGAAAAAAACCTTTTAATATTAACCAAAAGTGAGTTATAGGTAATTGAATGTATATTTATTCGGCGGGTACCCAAATCTAGGCATTCAAGCTTAAATTACGGGAAAATGATGCATTTTATAACATAAACTCATTTAACATTTGTGAAAGTACTTAGAAATATCTATCAAATTAGAACCCGAACAAGTTGATAGCATTAAAATTTATGCTCCAAAAATTTCTCAAACTTTATCTTTTAAAAATTTTTCAAAAATGTTATCGTTTTTATTAAATATCTCCGTTAATTTTTACGATATCAGTTTCCACTATAAACTATTTCAAAGATAATTCCAAGAGCTCTTAAAGCACGTTGAACTTAATCTTTTAAACCCATTACTTTTTTAAAAATCAAAGTATAAATGGCCACGGTTGCATGGTTCTCGCAGCAAAATTTAAGCTTTAAACGTTTCTATCTCGGCTATTTTACCCTACAGAAATAGTAAAAAACTTAAAATATTTGATATAGAAAAAACTAAAATTTCGTTATATATCATTTTTTACTATAAGTGTATTGAGTATTTTTGGAGTTATTGTCGAAAGAAAATTAAAATGACGATAATTTTAAAAATTCTGATTTTTTTAAATTATATATTTTTTTCAAAAATATGCATTATAAACCGGAGAAAATTGTTATAATCATTACTGATGCTAATACAAAGAAATTTTTCTAAGCATTACTATAAATTTTAGTTTTTGTGAAAATGTCGTATGTTTTATTTTTCACTTATTCCTAAAAAATTCGAAGGGGTTCTCTTATTTTCATCATAACTTGCTTAATTTTGATGCTATTAACTTCTTCTGGAGCTCATTTGATAGCTATTTCGAATTACTTTGACAAGTGTTTAGCAAGTATATTTCATAAAATGCATCGTTTCCCCGTTATTTAAGTTTTAATACTTAGATTTGAGTACTCGTCGAAAAAAATATACATTCAATTACCCATAACCCACTTTGAGTTAACATTATTTTAGTTCTTTAAGTGAAGAATGTATTCAATTTTTTATTATCTTTAATTTTGGTAATTATAACATTTTTGTAAAAGCTCATAGTTTTTGAGTCATACGTGAAAAACAGCTTTAAAACATGCATTTTTTTACGAAAAAAATAAAATCTTTGATCTTTAAAAACTCAGAAAGTATTGATTTATTTTAATAACTTTATGTCACAAATTTTGCTTAGAATTTGTTTCGTCTATCGATTTATATTATTATTTTTACTAAATTATTTTCACCCCCGAAAAGGGTTGGCATCCACCCCCAGAGTAAAAGCGCAAGTTAGCATCATGTTACCTTTGTCCCGTGAGGTATCCTCTAACTGCTCACCAATTTTCATGAAAATCTGTGGAGGGTCAACGAAATCGGAGGTGAAAACCTTCAGTGACTTTACTATAAGTTTTGTAGATGATTATGTGGTAACGGTTTAACATAAAGGAGATCTATTCCATAAATATGTTCCGAAAAATGAACTGGGAATAAACCTACAAAGTAACAAATACTTAAAAACAGAGTAAAAACCAGTGAGAAACTTGGAACCGGGCGAAAATATTGAAACGAATGAAAAATATTAGTGTATAAAGCAATCATCCGGTCCATCTGGGCATACGGGATTGCACTGCGGGGAACGCGAACGGCAGCAGATAGCAACATAAAAATACTAGAGCGATTTCAATCTAAAGTTCTTCCTGTCATCATATACTTCTGCTATCAACTTGTTATGCTATCAACTTCTTCTGGAGCTCATTTATTAGGTATTTCTGAGTAGTTACTTTTACACTTATTGTTTAGTAAGTATATGTTTCCGATATTTAAGATTGAATAATTAGATTTGAGTATTCGCCGAAATGGTTTTCAAGTAAGGAGTTTATTCGATTTTTTATTAGCTTTAATTTTGATAATAATAACATTTTTGTAAAAACATAGTTTTTAAATATTTTATCAAAATCCGCTTTAAAGCATGCATTTTTTCACGAAAATTTTAAATCTTTGATCTTTAATATCTCAAAAAGGATCGATTTATTTTAATAACGTTATATCGAATTGTACTAGGAATTAATTCCTCTATTGATTTACCCTCATCGATCTCATATATGTATATATAATTCTAATCATTCTCATAAAATAGGTAGCCCATAGCCCAGCAATATTTAAGTATTCTTAGTTGTGAGCCCTCATTTTCTAAACTTTTTGATTTTCACGATAATCCTTCCTAAATTTATGACCATTAAAGCACACTTTCCAATCTTGCAAAACTTATCTCTCATTTTTCTAGCCAGTTTAACGTCAAGACCAAGAATTACCTCGCAAACCACTTACTTTCAAGCGCTCGTGAATAAATCCCTTTCCTTATACAGTATATATTGGATTTCGTGAGACTGCTATTCACGTGTCTAATTCAAAATTACTCGTGTAACAGTTCATAAGGGCTGATACAATATTTCAAGGAAGTTTTCCTATAACTTTTTATCTTATATATGTATATTATCACTTACTTTGAAAACGGCAGATTTGACCTACGGATACAAAGCAGGACTGGTCTTAAATTTTACGGACGTTTTCTATATTTAGTGCATATTGAGTCGCCCGCTTGCAATACTCGTTATGTCCATTTTTCAAAATTTTCATAAACATCAAAAAAAAGTAGAATAAAAAGTAATGTATACTGGAAGCTCCTTTCACATTTTTTACTAAAGGTGTGTACATTATAATGTATGTCCAGTGTCCTAAAAACGACATGTTTACGTTTAGAGGGTTTTAAGGGGGGGTTTATTTTGGACATAACGAGATTTGCTACAGTATATTGGATTAAACGAGTTTTGCTGCACTATTTGGGAGAGAAATATTAAAATAAAGAGAAAGCTCATTTTAAAAAATTATGTTTAATGTAACAAAAATGTTTCAGAAATATATACAAATAAAATTTGTAAATTGTTTCAGTTTAAATCTATTAAATGTCCAATCTCACCAATGTCTGATTCGTTGTCTTGAGGATTAGAAAGAGCGTTCTGTTGGTAAAAAAGTTTTTTAAAAAGAGATCCTGGATATGTTCCCATTCCTTGGTAAAATATTTTGTCAGAAATGTATTCAAGTCCTTTAATTTCGATTTTTTATAGATATAATTCCTTCGTAGGTTTAGATGTCAAGGTTGACAACTGTTTCCCAGGCTTAATAATACTTTTCCGATGCCTAAGCCTAAACTTTAATCGTTTTCGAAAATGTTTCGAAAATAATCATACTTAACTTTAAGACCTTTATCATAAGAGCCTTGGTACCTGTTGCTACTAAAGTCCTCTGATAGTTAACTCACTTGAAGGATATTGACTGGTTACATTTTTACCCCCACAGTTATGTCTTGTAATTAAAGGGACTATATAAAAGCTTTTAGAGCATTTTTTTGCATAGATATTTCAATCAGCTTGCATCCCCACCACGTTGGGTTTTGGGTACATATCCTTATTCAAGGAACTTTTCACCAAATAACTGAATTCTATCTCTTGACACACCTAGGGTGTTTACAAAGAGATTTTTCCACACTGGAACTAGTTCTGGCCGACCACCTCTTAAAACAGGTATGAAATATTTCGTGGATACCTTTTTCTTGTAGTTTTCCTCATCTCCATTTTTGGCCTCCGATATCGTGTTGCTGCCAACCCGATAACACTGCGATAACACAAACCCTATAAGGTCTCAGAATTTAATACAAACAGCGTACAGCGAAGAATTGAGTAAGCAGAATCATACATATTTCAGAATGGACATAACGAATTTTGCAACAGTTTAATTATTGGTGTAATCCACTTTGTTATGAGACATGACGAGTTTTGAAACAGTTTAATTATGTTGGACAAAACAGATTTTGCTGCATTATGAAAATGGACGTAACGTGTTTTGCAGCATTTATTGATTTTCTGATACGTTTTAAATAGGTTTATAACGACTTTGGCAACACGACATCAATGTTTTTGGATGTAGAAGAAGAAACTTTACAAAATGGCGGCCGTATCTCAATTTTGAAAAAAATGGACAAAACGAGTTTTGCAACTGGGCGACTCAATATGGTATGTATAAATATTATACTGATGATTACTACATGATAAAAACTACAATGTGGTCCAAAATGTTTTTAACAGCCTATACTTCAGGAAGTAATACATAATTTTATTTGAAAGTTGGGAATGTCAATTGGACGTACAATACTTGTATATACAATATACAATACTATCAATTGTTTGCAAGTCAATAAAAAGGGAAGAAGGAGAACTATAAATTGATGTATACATGGGATCGGTGACGTCAACCGGGGGTTGTGACGTCATTACAATGGATAAAATTAAATGGATTCCATTACAATGGAAAAGTGAAGGTTAGGTCAAACGAAAGGCTTTTTCATCACAACGTTTTATTACTTGGTTATTTGCTTGCCGCTACGCGGCTCGTTTCGTATCCATCATACTCGCCATAAAGACCATCATTAAATGCTTGTTGCATAATATACTATTAAAAAAGCAATTGGACTTCGTAAGTCCTAGATTTTCGCCCAAAGTGGAAATATACTTTATTTTCACTGAAAATTTTTACAATTTTATGGATAAAGCTTACATACAATCAAAAGAAAAATAATGTCAACAACAAATAACAAATAACAACTACAATTTACTAAAATTAGATAAATCGTAAATATGATATAAAATCAAAGACAAAAACAATTAGTTGCAAAATTTATATAAATTGCAAATTGAACATACTTACAACAAATAAAATACAACATTATGAATTGACAGTTTAAGCTACTGCGTATGAAACACAATTTTCTTAGTTATTCATTAAGAAATTCTTCTACTGAATAATATGGTCTTTTAGATAGATAGGCTTTTGTCATTTTATGGAACTTTGGGAAATATGTTGCAGACTTAAGTTGTAAAGGGAGATGGTTGTAAAGTTTTTTTTGCGGAATATAATATATATTTCTTTACTAACTCAGTGGATGGAATCGGTAAATAAATATCAAAGATTAAATTTCTGGTGGAGTAAATATAATTGGGCCTTGCTGGAAAGACATGAAGGTGTTTATCAATTAAACAAACCGTTTCTAGAATATTTAAAGATGGAAGTGTTAAAATTCCGTAATTTCTGAAGTAACTTCTGCAATGTGTAGATCTTCTGAGACCAAACAGATATCTTATTGCTCTCTTTTGCAATTTAAAAATAACATCAAATTGAGCAACTGCACTAGAACCCCAAAAAGGAAGACCATATCGAAGATGAGACTCGAACAACGAAAAATGTGTTATTTTAGAAGATGCTAAATTGAGTTCCCTTGAGACAGATCTTATTGCATAGCAAGCTGAGGCGAGTTTCTTACTTAACGAATCGATATGAAGGGACCATTTGAGGTTGCTGTTTAAAAAAATACCAAGAAATTTTACAGAATCAACGGTACTGATCTGGCTGTTATTAAGAGGCAAAGGTTGAAGAGCTCCTTTATAGGATAGTGCTACTGTTTTATCTATATTAAAAGAGAGTAAATTAGAGTCAGACCAGGTCTTTATCGTTAGAAGATCCGAAGTTATAGTTTCATGAAGAGATGCAATAGTTGAGTTGCTCCAAGTGATACTGGTATCGTCAGCAAAAAGAAAAATTTTCCCATCGATTTTTAAATTAGTGATGTCATTTATAAAGATAAGGAACAGAAGAGGATCCAATACTAAACCTTGCGGTACTCCACATACAATGTTTTTGAGACTAGAGTCAGTATCATTTGCTCTAACTAGCTGTTTCCTATTATTCAAGTAGGATTGGAACCAATTCAAAGAAATACCTCTAATTCCATAGAAATTTAGTTTTTCAATCAAGATGTCGTGATTTACACAATCAAAAGCTTTGGCATAGTCACAGAAAACAGTGGCATAAAGATTATTGTTTATTGCTTGATAAACCTCATGTAGTACAGAAAACATGGCATCAGTGGTACATTTATTAGTTAAAAAGCCGAAATTATCTTGAGATAAAATGTTGTTATCAACGATAAAGGACATAAGTCGAGTTTTAATGAGTCTCTCAATTATTGACCGGGAGTCGAACCGGAAGTCGACATTTGAAATCTTCCTAAACTACGCATGGACTGTTATACGATATTATTAATTTTGAGTCATTGTTTGCCAAACTTCCGGTCATATCTTTGCAACTGAAAATGATATCAAAACCGGAACTAAGTATTTGACTTCGAATTTTTAATACACGACTATTGATATATCATAATATGTACTAGTTGTTCTGAAGCTATTTTCTTGTGGCATTTTTATAATCAAGTATATTCAAATTGGAAATAAGCCACAATTTTACCTAAAAATGATTTTATTAACCTTTCGACGCCCAAGTCGGGTGTCGTTGTCAAAATACAAAATACAAAATACATTATTTTGTATTTTGACAACGACACCCGACTTGGGCGTCGAAACGTTAATAAAATCATTTTTAGCTAAAATTGTGGCTTATTTCCCATTTGAATATACTTGATTATGTACTAGTTCTTCGACTATAACGTCTCCCTTTCGGTTACAACTTTTTAGCTGGAAGTGATATAAAACCCAGGAAAGAGGAGAAGCCCCAATTACTCCTACATCGGGACACTTATTTCACTTTAGAAAAGAAGAAGACACTTCAAATGGTGGAGTAGGATTTAGTATACATAGAGAGCACGCCCAAAATATAACTAAAATTAGTAGCATAAGTCCCAGAATTGTGTACCTCATTTTCAAACTAAATGCAAGGTATAACCTTAAGATAATCCAGACATATGCTCCAACGATTAGCCACTCAGATTAAAATTTTTTATGATGACCTACAAACAGCATTACAGACTACACCAGCATATTGGACAATAATTATGGGCGCCTTTAATGCGAAAATGGGCTTTAAACAAGATAATGCAGAAGTAAATAGCAATGGGCAAGTATGGGCACGGCGAAAGAAATGAACGAGGCCAAAGACTGCTCAACTTCTTACACCAGGAAAATTTATCCATGATGATTTCTTTTTTCTATAAAAAGCCTCAGCGTAAATGGACATGGATAAGTCCAGATGGCAGTGTCGAAAATGAGATAGATTTTATCACAACGAATAGAAAATAAATAATTAAAGATGTTGAAGTAGATACTTAACAAATTTTCGATAGAAAGCGACCACAGATTAATTAGAGCAAGGACACAATTAAATGTCAACTTGGAAAGAACAAAGATTATCTTCAAAATACGAAAGAAGAAATGGATTCCCCCGGAAAACAACGACGTCTATGAAGATATACTAACCAGACGTATACAAGACTTAGAAAGCGAAATAGAAGACATCGAACTAGCCAATAATCTCATAACGAAGGCACTAAAAGGAACCAGAAGGGAGTGCTGCCCGACGGTCGTGACCCATAAAGAAAAATTAAGCCAAAATAACAAAGAGTTAATAAGTAAAAGAAGAAAACTGACGGAAAAATACGAGTCCAATTACACAACACTAAAGAAATTAAATAAAGATATCCACCGATCAATCCGAAAATACATAAAAGAAAACAATACAAGAGAAATAACTCAAATAATTCAAGAAAACAAAAGTTTAAAAGTTTTGCGGCGAAATACGAATAACATTGGCAACAAAAATATGTACAGAATAAGAAACAAAGACGACAATATTGCTACGGATAGAGCTGAAATCCAAGGCAAGATCAGCCCCTGCCCAAAATCACAAACCAGGGATCAGAATTAATGCCAGAGAGGGGTGTAAAATCAAAGGCGGCAATCTCCAATTTTTCATGTTTTGAGTTCGGGACGCCATCTGTTGTGTTTTTTTATTATCTGTTAGATAAAACTATTTATAAACACCAAAAGAGGTGTTAATTGTATAAAAATCGCAGTGAAAAATTCATATTGGGATCAAAAGCGGCAATATTCATAGCTGAGTGCGTACCAAACACGGCAACCTCCGCTGCGGCCAATACCAACCAAGTAGCGCCCGCACGTGATCAACACATCGTTAGATTTGCCGTAATATCGTGCTATTACAATTTGTTTTAGTTTTGGGAGTCGGTACATTGTTTTTGTGCTTTTCCTAATTGTGCCTAAGAAATTAGTTTTATTTACAAAAAAAGTATTAATTATTTATCATGGAAGTTAATGCGTATCCTGTTACACCAACAAAGGCAAGGAAGCGAATTAGAAGCAAACGAGAACGTGGAGAATCCTGATCCAGAGCTAGAGTCTATCGAAACCTGTGAATATATACCCCAAATCCCGGATATTTTGGCTTAAGTAAATATGCATATCAATAATAATTGCTTTTATATATTTATATATTATTTTTATTTTATATTTATTATAAAATATATTTTTCTTGACTAAGTAACCGGCTCTCTGATGTTTTATTAGTTTCAAACCTGGCAATATTCTTATAGATCATTTTCATATCCGTCAATCTCCAAACATTGCAAACAAAAACGGCAATCTCCAAACTAAAATATTTAAAAAAAAAGAAAAGAAATAATTTCTTAAGCTCTTCGTTCTGGACATCCGATCACAAACAAACTTTTTTATAATTCTTCATCAGTTTTATTGTTTTAAGTTAATTTTGTTAGTTTCTAAAGTTTTTCGCGGTTTCCCATAATTATGCAAATGGGAGATTGCCGACTTTGATTTTACACCCCTCAAGTAACACCGTACGAAGTTAAAAAGACACTTTCAGAAATGAAAAATAATAAATTCCCTGGCAATCAAGGTGGAAATAAAATTATCCAGGTTTTGGCCAAACTTTTCAGCGAATGCATTTACCAAGGAAAATCCCCTTCTTAATGGAACAACGCAGTCATTGTTTTATTGCACAAGAAAGGTGACATAGCAGATCTAAAAAACTACCGTACTATCAATCTGCTATCACACATATAGAAATTTTCACAAAAATTATCAAAAAAAGACTGGATGCTAAGTTAGACTTTTATTAGCCTAGAGAGCAAGCTGGGTTTAGATCAGGATATAGCACTAACGACCACTTACTTGTAATAAAAAAAACTTGATAGAGAAGTCGGCGGAATACAACAAACCATTGGCACTGATATTCGTGGACTACGAGAAAGCGTTCGATTCCATAAACCAGCAGAAAATGTTAAAAGCATTGACAGAATGCCGAATAGACCATCGCTACATTAACATGATAAAATATATCAACCACAATAGACCAGGGCTCATCTGTAAAAATATTAGCACATTTGGACGTTGAGAGGTGACTCAAATTTTTTTGCAGAAATTGCTTGGAAATAACTCAAATAATAATATTTGAGTTATTCTCCCTCTCAAAAAGGTCCGGAACATTGTTTAAATAATCAAAATGTCAAAAAATGAAGGAAAAATTCAATTTTTTTCTTGGTTTTTTTATTATAACTTATAAAGTATTCATTTCAGAGAAAAGTTGTACTAACATAAAAGTTGCGTAATTAAATTTCCTACAATATAGAATTGGTTAAGAATTTAAAAAATAGTCACCCTTGTTGCAAAATAGCAATAATTGCGAAAAAAAAACATACAAAAATAAGTATTCGCATTTTACGTTTGTCAACCATTTATACTACACTTAATACCTTCATATTTCATCCAGAAAAACTTTATGATACAGTAAAATATTTCTGTAAATTTCATTAAGATCGGTTCAACAGATTTTGCAAAATAAATTTTGCAATCCAGCTTTCGCAAAAAAAATTAATTTTTTCAAAATGTTACAGGACTGCAAATAAAGCAGATAGCAATTTGAAATTTTTTTTGCTTATAGAAGTGTACTGTACCTTTCATTTGCAATTTTGCAAAATTAAAATCGATTAACTACCACGGCGTCAGGAATTTTTTTCAATAAACATTCATTATTGGTGCTACGCGCAGGACAACGGATAGTTTGCTCTTATTGGCATTCCAATGACTTTTGATAATGATTGATACATTTTAATTTTTATTACATTTCGGTATAAATAAATAAATTTGTTTATTGCAAAATAAAAACACATCTCTATCCTTTGAAATAACACTTTTATTAGCAAAAACTTTATTGTTTATATATTTTAACTTAGAGAATAAAAGTTTATTATTTTTAAACATATGCAATTGTTTAAACAATATTTCACAAACAATAATAAAATTAGTTTGATTTTTGTGGAATTAAAATATTAAAATACAACAAAATATAGAGTAAGAAAATAATATATTAGATAAAGATTAGAAGAAATTTTGGTGGAAATCAACTTGTGTGAATCGAACACCGCCGTCCTGCGCGTAGCAACAAAAATTAATGTTTATTTAAAAAATTTCCTGACGCCGTGGCAATTAATCTATTTTAATTGTGCAAATTGCAAATGACAGGTACAGTACACTTCTATAAGCAAAAAAATTTCAACTTGCTATCTGCTTTATTTTCAGTCCTGGAACATTTTGAAAAAATGAATTTTTTTGCGAAAGCTGGATTGCAAAATTTATTTTGCAAAATCTATTGAACCGATCTTAATAGAATTTACAGTATTGTTTTACTGTGTCATAAAATTTTTCTGGGTGAAATATGAAGGTCCTAAGTATTGCATAAATGGTTGAAAAAAGTAAAATGCGAATACTTGTTTTTGTATTGTTTTTTCGCAATTATTGCTAGTTTGCAACAAGAGTGACTATTTTTAAAAAATTTTACTAATTCTATATTGTAGGAAATTTAATTACGCAACTTTTATGTCAGTAAAACTTTTCTCGGAAATGAATACTTTTACAGTTATAATCAAAAAACGAAAAAAAAAAATCGAATTTTTCCTTAATTTTTTGGCATTTTGATTATTTAAACAATGTTCCGGACCTTTTTGAGAGAGAGGATAACTCAAATATTATTATTTGATTTATTTTCAAGCAATTTCTTCAAAAAAATTTGAGTCACCTCTCAACGTCCATCTCAAAACAGATGCGCCCTGGACTACAATGCAACGGCTAGCGTAAGACTCTCTGATCAACAAACTAATAAATTCTGTATGCAGCGAGGAGTACGGCAAGGAGACACCATCTCACCAAAGCTGTTCACAACCCTTTTAGAACACACTTTTAAGAAGGCAGATCTGAACGAATATGGTATCAATGTAAATGGAGAGAAGCTCAGTCATTTGAGATTCGCAGATGACATCGTCCTTATAGCCGATCGTATGGATGATGCAATAATAATGTTGAACAAGTTACATCACGCTTCCTTAGAGGTCGGACTAAAGATTAATATCAACAAGACGTAGATAATGACTAATCTGGTGCTAAATCGGAATATTGTTGTTGATGGAATGGATATTAAGCAGACTGCATCTTATAAGTACTTGGGACATGAAATTCGGTTGGGAAGAGATAACCAGCTCCTCCTGCTGGTTGTGCGAGCTCCTGCGTCCCATAGGATTAGCCTAGGCAGCGTTTGGTAAACTGAGCTATGTATTCAAATCGAACTTACCCATATGCCTAAAAAGGAAAATTTTTGACCAGTGTGTATCGCCTGTACTCACTTATGGAGCGGAAACTTTAACACTCACAAAAAGATGGTGAACAAGATTCGCATAACTCAGAGGGCTATGGAGCGCCAGATGTTGAGTGTCTCCCTAAGGGACCGAATCCCAAACGAAGAAATACGTCGTAGAACAAAAACAACGGACGCCGTCGAAAGAATCGCGTCGCTCAAGTGGAATTGGGCAGGACACGTCGCCAGATTGTCAGAGAACAGATGGATAAAACGTATTGTCGAGTGGAGGTCACGAGAAGAAGCACTACGGAACAGAGGACGACCACAAACCAGATGGGCTGACGATCTGAAGCGTATTTTCGGCAACTGGATGCAAGCCGCACAAAACAGATAAAGATGGAAAGAACTGAGGAAGACCTATGTCCATCAGTGGACGAGTGCGAGTTGATGATGATGATATAAAACCAGAAGTATATATTTTTGTTTTCGTCTTACTAAAGGGCGTCGACAAATATATCGTTTGTACTATTCCGGTGACGTTAAAAGTCTTTCCAGTTGCAACTCTAAAACCGAAAGTCCGAGGTCAAATTTCTTACCATTAGTACCATCCTTGGGTTATAAGCTTTCATTCGATACCTCATTTGTTATTCTATCTATTTTAATAAGGAGGAGTTGTGTTTACGGATGAACAGACGGACATGGATAATTCAAGGTTTTCACATTTTATTGTTGTAAGATGGATGAAAAAAAATTCTCTTATAACCGCATCGGTCCCACTAACAAATCATACCATCCTTTCCTCCTATCCGTTACAAACTCATTTTTAAACACAACACCCAAAACATTTTTTAGTTCATTAAGATGATCTACGAGTTACTAAATAAACATTCTTCAAACTTTTATGCCTGAACTTTAGTATCTATATCTCATCTTGATAACGCACACCAGTAAAACTTTTTTTATGAGCGTGTATACAGATTTTTGGCATATAAATTGGTAGTGAATTGATTCGGGATCTCCGTGAGGCATCCACATTTTTTACGATAGGGTGGTATAAAGAAATATACGAGAAATTTATTTTTTATTTAGATGACCGACCAGGCACAGAAATAGTAAATAAGGTGGAATATTGTCATGTTAACATTTGAGTGTGTCGTAAACTGATAAAATAAAGAAGGAAAAACTAATATTAGAGGATTTTATTAAAGTTTGTTGATTTTGGTAGTGATATAATATATACAGTATGTCCCTGTAAGTTGTATCCGTATGGAAAACTTTTTTATTATTAATTTTACGAAAAAAAGTTATTCTTTATAAAAAGCTCTGCATGATCAAAAACCTAAGATTTAACCATCAAATATCAAATTTTTTGAATATTATACGAGGTATGTCAAAAAGTTTGAATTTCACTCAAGAGTAAAGTAGCTGTATTTTTCGTAATATTGGAAATTGCTATTATGAAAAGTTGTTTGGAATTAAAAACTATATTCTAATATGCAATTACATCCTTCTAATTGAAAATTTTTTTTTTTGAGAAATTATGGATAACTATCATTATTTTTTCAGTTATTTCAATTCTGATAACTCTTTTATTATTAATTTTACGAAAAAAGTGATTCTTAGTAAAAAGTTCTGGATGGTCTAAAACTTAAAATACAACCATCTTATATCAAATTTTATCAATTTTATACGAGGTATTTCAAAAATGATAAATTTAGATCAGAAGTAAAGTACCTTTATAGTTCAGAATATTTCAATTAGAAGGATGTAATTACATACTGAAACATAGTTTTTAATTCTAAACAACTTTTCATAATAACAATTTTCGATATTGTGAAAAATACACGTATTTTATTCTTGAGTGAAATTCATATTTTTTGACATACCTCGTATAAAATTGATAAAATTTGACAAAATATTTATATTTTATATTTTAGACCATGCAGAACTTTTTATTAAGAATCACTTTTTTTTTCGTAAAATTAACAATAAAAGAGTTATCTGAATTAAAATAACTGAAAATAATGTAGTTATATATAATTTTTCAAAAAAAAAAAAATGTCAATTATAAGGATGTAATTGCATACTAGAATACAGTTTTTAATTCCAAACAACTTTTCATAATAGCAATTTTCAATATTGTGAAAAATAAAGCTACTTTATTCTTGAGTGAAATTTACTCTTGAGTCAAACTTTTTGACATACCTCGTATAATATTCAAAAAATTTGATTTTTGATGGTTAAATCTTAGGTTTTGGACCATGAAGAGCTTTTTATAAAGAATAACTTTTTTTCGTAAAATTAATAATAAAAAAGTTTTCCATATGGATACAACTTACAGGGACATACTCTATATTTCACTTATGGTGAAAACTTTTGATTTTGGGTAAAAAATAAAGATTCTCACATAAAATCATATTGAAAAATACTATAATTAGTACCAATACTACTGTACGAAATGTCATTATAATTAAATTATTATGTTTATATGGGATTAAATCACAATTGATTGTAATATTCTTTAAATACGATATACGCTCTGAGCTTCGCTAGCGGCGCTCCTAGAGATTACTAATTCAACTTTCACCGGTAATTTTTAAATTTATTATTTAATTGTTATCGCTTAACATTTACAACCCAAAAAAGTAATTAAATTGTAATCGATTTTTTTAAGATTTTGCTAATCATTTTGACGTTTTATTGATAAAATATGAATTTCTTACTTCGGATACTTTCACAATTATCGTGTAGATGGCGCTAAGATTTTTAGATTAAATTATAATTACATATTACGGAACATTAAAAAAACTTAAATTCACTATTTAAAACGTAAGTATATTTAAGGTAAAAATATACACCACAGCTTTGACCAACTAATATTTTTTATAATTAATGTTTTTAATTTTAATTTTAAATTAATCACTTTGACATTTATGTCAAATTTCCGGTAAACGTTTACAGAATTGCCACTACTGGCGCTCGCGAATTTGTAAATATCCCCTCTACGTACGAGCTCACAGCGTATAAGGTCGACCTGCACCGATCTGTTTAATGGATAAAAATTACTTATTATGGCGAGCGGGAGATACCCCTAAAATGACCAGGCACTGACCACGGAAGGCCGAAGGGCTAATTTTGTTCTTACTTTATATTTTCGAGGGTGCTGAAAACGAAAATGAGGTTTATTTTGAATTTTATGTGGGGGAACATTGTCAAAATCGCAATTTTAACCTAAAAATAAAAAAAATAAATCACGTTTTTTTGCGTTTACCTCGCTACAACTCTGTTCAATTTTAATATTTTTTTCTAAAATTTTTACAGTAGAGTAGCTCTAACATTTTTGAAGACAACGGTACTTGTTTTAAGCTTTAGACTAAGTTTTCACTCTAATGGCACACAACATATCCCACCAGAATGAAAACAATGGGAACCTTCTCTGGTTACACCTCCGAGGCTTCTACAATTTGCAAGCCATACGGATGCTGAGACTAAGGAAGATGAGGGAATTCTACAATATACAATTCACGTCACATCTGCTCAGCGCGGTAAAGTTCCAACGAGACTGGTTCCCTTCATACTCCACACAGAGTAAATGTAAATCAAAAATGAATAACCATTTTCAATTTCGTTGCAAAACGAAAATACAGCCGAAACATATTCCAGTCCAATCAGAGAGTGCTGCAAGCACCTCTACCGGTTTCGAAACTTATTAGTCTCTCATCAGGAGGCACATATGCTGCTCTCCCTGATCCAACCAAAACAAACCCCAGCGTGCAGTCCCGAATTGCAACGAACGAAATGGCATAGATGCCCTAGCGGCAACTGCTAGCAAAAGACTAAGTTTTCACTCTAATGGCACACAACATATCCCACCAGAATGAAAACAATGGGAACCTTCTCTGGTTACACCTCCGAGGCTTCTACAATTTGCAAGCCATACGGATGCTGAGACTAAGGAAGATGAGGGAATTCTACAATTTACAATTCACGTCACATCTGCTCAGCGCGGTAAAGTTCCAACGAGACTGGTTCCCTTCATACTCCACACAGAGTAAATGTAAATCAAAAATGAATAACCATTTTCAATTTCGTTGCAAAACGAAAATACAGCCGAAACATATTCCAGTCCAATCAGAGAGTGCTGCAAGCACCTCTACCGGTTTCGAAACTTATTAGTCTCTCATCAGGAGGCACATATGCTGCTCTCCCTGATCCAACCAAAACAAACCCCAGCGTGCAGTCCCGAATTGCAACGAACGAAATGGCATAGATGCCCTAGCGGCAACTGCTAGCAAAAGACTAAGTTTTCACTTTAATGGCACACAACATATCCCACCAGAATGAAAACAATGGGAACCTTATCTGGTTACACCTCCGAGGCTTCTACAATTTGCAAGCCATACGGATGCTGAGACTAAGGAAGATGAGGGAATTCTACAATTTACAATTCACGTCACATCTGCTCAGCGCGGTAAAGTTCCAACGAGACTGGTTCCCTTCATACTCCACACAGAGTAAATGTAAATCAAAAATGAATAACCATTTTCAATTTCGTTGCAAAACGAAAATACAGCCGAAACATATTCCAGTCCAATCAGAGAGTGCTGCAAGCACCTCTACCGGTTTCGAAACTTATTAGCCTCTCATCAGGAGGCACATATGCTGCTCTCCCTGATCCAACCAAAACAAACCCCAGCGTGCAGTCCCGAATTGCAACGAACGAAATGGCATAGATGCCCTAGCGGCAACTGCTAGCTAAAGACTAAGTTTTCACTCTAATGGCACACAACATATCCCACCAGAATGAAAACAATGGGAACCTTCTCTGGTTACACCTCCGAGGCTTCTACAATTTGCAAGCCATACGGATGCTGAGACTAAGGAAGATGAGGGAATTCTACAATTTACAATTCACGTCACATCTGCTTAGCGCGGTAAAGTTCCAACGAGACTGGTTCCCTTCATACTCCACACAGAGTAAATGTAAATCAATATGGACTGGAATATGTTTCGGCTGTATTTTCGTTTTGCAACGAAATTGAAAATGGTTATTCATTTTTAAGCTTTAATTCTTATTCTAATAAAGGTTATGGATTTGTCAAAGGGAAAGATACGGATTTGTGCATTGCAAAGTTTAATCGCAAAAGTTGAGTGACGAAATTTAAAATTTAGCCTATTAATCACGTTTATGTTAAAGTAGAGAGTACAAAGAAGTTTTCTGGAAAATTTTTGATCAAAATGTTTTATAGAAAAAAAATAGTGCATCTTTTATTATCGACATTAGAAATCCCGATATAACGGTTATTTTTCAAGATACTGACCATGTGAGGTGAATGGCTAATTTTGGTCTCAGATTATGTTTTTGATGGTGCTGAAAACGAAAATAAAATTTATTTTAAATTTTAAGTGGGGGAATATTGTCAAAATCGCAATTTTACCATAGAAATAAAAAAAAGTGAAACCACGTTTTTTTGCGTTTAACTCGCTACAACTCTAATCGATTTTAATATTTTTATCTAAGGTTTGTACACTATATGTTGCTCACTTTTTTTGAAGGCAACGGTATCTGCTTTAAGATTTTTTGTCTTATTCTACTAAAAGTTATTAATTTTTAAAAGTACAAGATACAGATTCTTGAATTGCAAAGATTAATCGTAAAAGTTAAGAGGCAAAATTTAAAATTTATCTTATTATTTACGTTTATGTTAAAACATAGAGTACAAAGAAGTTTTATGGAAAGTTTTAGTTACAAATCTTTAATAGAAAAAAAATTGCGCCACTTTTAATATAGACGTTATACGTCCCCAAAATAGCGCTTATTTTTCGACATACTGACCATGGGAGGTGAATGGCTAATTTTATCTTACTTTATGTTTTCGATGGTGCTGATAATGAAAAAGAGGTTTATTTTGAATTTTATGTGACGGAACATTGTCAAAATCGCAATTTTAACCTAAAAATGAAAAAAAGTGAAGTCACGAATTTTTACGTTTAACTCGCTACAACTCTGTTACATTTTAATATTTTTTTCTAAAATTTCTACGGCATATATTTCTTACCTTTTTGAAGACTATGAAAGTAACTGTAGTCTTTCAGTCTTTTTTTTGTAGAAGTTATAAATTTTTAAAAATTAAATGTGCAGATTCGTGAATTGCAGAGTTAAATCGCAAATATTAAGTGACAAAATTTAAAATTTATCTATTTGATTACGTTTATGTTAAACCATAGAATTCAAAGAAGTTTTATGGGGAGTTTTAGGTCTAGATGTGTTATAGAAAAAATATGGTGCAATTTTTAATTTTAAGAAAAACGTGGTTTAACTTTTTTTTATTTTTAGGGCAGAATTGCGATTTTGACAATGTTCTCCCACCTAAAATTCAAAATAAACTTGATTTTCGTTTTCGGCACCATCAAAAACAAAAAGTAAGACCAAAATTAGCCATTCACCACCAATGATCAGTATCTCAAAAAATTAGCGTGATTTTGGGAATTTATAACGTAGATGTTAAACGTTGCACCATTTGTTTTCTATAAAACATTTTGATCCAAAACTTTCCAGAAAACTTTTTTGTACTTATGTTTTATTTTTGAATTTAATTTAAAATCTATATTTTAAATTTTGTCAGTCAAATTTTGCGATTAAACTTTGCAATTCACGAATCTGCACCTTGTACTTTAACCTTCGGATGACCAAGCGGGGGAAATTGTGACCCCAGCGTATGTTTTTCTTTAATAAATTCAAAAGTATTTTCAATTTTTAACTCATTGTTTTTTATTTGACTTTAATATCATCCTAGATATCCTCATATTTTGAAATAAAAAAAATTCCCTATATTTTACGAATAAAAAATATATTCTGAAGTTGATGTTTAGTAAAATACCGTCTATTATGTGTAATTCCAAGTAGTTTTACGCTAATGACGTCGACTTTGCAAAGTAACAAGACACTTACTCAACATACACACTACACATGACACTAATACTCATGTTGTGACTGGCTGAATGACATAAAGTCCATGCCATAAAAAAATAAAAATAATAGAAAAAACTTCATTTTTTTGTTAATTGTCATTTTTGACATTTGTGACCTGGGGTAATTTTTCCCCCCCTTGGTCATCCGTGTAACAAAAAAAGGTTGGTCATTGGAAGGTTAAAAGATTCATAACTTTTACTAGAATAAGACTAAAATCTTAAAGCAGAAACCATTGTCTTCAAAAAAAGTGAGTGATATATTAGTGTAGAAAGTTTAGAAAAAAATATTAAAACGGACCAGAGTTGTAGCGAGCTAAACGCAAAAAACGTGATTTTTTTTTATTTTTAGGGTACAATTACAATTTTGACAATATTTTCCCACCTAAAATTTAAAATACATTTTATTTTCGTTTTCATCACGGTCAAAAACATAATCTAAGACCAAAATTAGTCATTCTCCACCCATGGTCAGTACCTCGACAAATAAGCGTTATATTGGGCATTTCTAATGTCGACATTGAAAGTTGCACCATTTTTTTTCTATAAAACATTTTGATCTAAAACTTTCCAGAAAACTTCTTTGTACTGTTTATTTTAACATAAACGTAATTAAAAAGTCAAATTTTAAACTTCGTCATACAACTTTTGCAATTAAACTTTGCAATGCACAAATCCGCACCTTTTCCTTTGAAAAATTCATAACCTTTATCAGGATAAAAATAAAAGCTTGAAACAGGTACCGTTGTCTTCAGAAGTATTAGAACTATATTCTGTAAAAACTTCAGAAAAAAATATTAAAACGGAACAGAGTTGTAGCGAGGTAAACGCAAAAAAACGTGATTTCATTTTTTTTTATTTTTAGGTTAAAATTGCGATTTGACAATGTTCCCCCACATAAAATTCAAAATAAACCTCATTTCCGTTTTCGGCACCCTCGAAAATATAAAGTATAAATAAACTTAGCCCTTCGGCCCTCCGTGGTCAGTATCTCGAAAACTAAGCGCTTTTTTGAGGGTGTCCCACTCGTGTAGTAATTTAATATGTTAGCAATCATAAAAAACAAGGGGTGCCCGACCTAACTTTGTTCTGACTATAATTATTTAATAATTAAAAAAACTTTTTCTATAAATTAAAAACAAAATTTTGGGCTCGGGCAGATATTATTTTAGATTTTTTGTATCATTCCAAACTATTGTCTTTTATAATTGTTCTCTTATGTTGGTCGTTTTCGAGTTATAAACATTTGAAAATTGAAAAAAATGAAAGATGAAGATTTTCAAGGCTCAAAAACATAATATAGTACATGTAATCAAAAACATATAACAAGTAATAAATAGCATTTTTGTAATTAAGAAGTAGCTTAATTCAAGTTCAAATATTATTCTACCAAGTCTTTTGTATTTTGGACTTGATTTATTTTAAAACATTGTTTTTTAGTTGTTAATGCAGACCGATCGTCCGTCTTCCTATAAGGAACCTTCCTCATTAAGAATTAAAAAAATAAAACATGGCAAAAATTTTTATAGGGACCTGAAAAAGATTTGGGCTTGTACATAACTACTTGACGATTACAAAAATAATATTTTTACCTGTGTTTTTGAGCATTACAAATCGTCATTTTTCTTTTTTGTATTTTTAAAGGGTGTATAACTCATAAACGATCAATGATTAAAAAAATCTAAAATAATATCTGAACGGGCTTAATTAATTTATTATTAAATATTAAAAATATTAATTTTTTTAATTAAAAAATCATTTTTTAATTACTAATTATTTATAGTCGGGACAAAATTATATCGTGAACCCCTTGTTTTTTATCATTTTTAACATACTAAATTACATATTAAATAACTTTTATCCATTAAATAGATCGATTCAGGTTAACCTTCTATGGGATTCTCTACTATAATGAAAACAAGAATAAAAAACCGCTAAACGCCTTAAAAATGAGTGTCGCATACAATATTCCAGCTACAAAAGAGCTGATATGAGTATTAAGTGGCGCGAAAATGTATATTCATTTTGATGGAAAATAAAATTCTAGTTTTATTTTGAAAGGTTTTTTCCATAATATTTGTTTAATTTGAAGTAAAACGGGCCACAAAAGAGTAACTTTGCTACAGTTTGCATTTTGGGGCTCTCTTGTGGCGCGTTTTACTTCAAATTTAGCAAATGTTATGGAAAAAATCTTTAAAAATAAAACTAGAATTTTATTATCCATCAAAATGAAAATACATTTTCGCGCCACGTAATACTCATATCATCTCTTTTGTAGCTGGAATATTGTATGCGCCACTCATTTTTACGGCGTTTAGCGGTTTTTTATTCTTGTATCAGGAGTTTTTCAAAGTATTTTATAAATTAAATGTATGAAGTTGAATGTAATTTTCTCGATTACACGTTAAGCGTTATAAATGGTCCCCTTTGTCGCATTCTCTTCCAAATGATCTAGTAGTTACGACACCAGACTTGTGATAAGACAATCCGAGTTCATATCCCAGCCATCATAATAATTATGGCAGGCAAATTAACTCGGATTGCACGATCAATCTTAGCGTCGTAACCACTACAACTACATAAACCATTTTGGCGATAATGGTTAAATGGATTATACTTTTGGAGCTCGATTACTTCTGAACGGCTTAACCGATTTTGATCATTAAACATGAGTTTGAAACGTATTCACAAGTAGTATCTGATCCATTCAAGATCAAGCATGATAACTGAAGGTATTACAGGAATTATTGAACTTGAAAAACCTTTTTCTCCATAAGAAATAAATTTGATCATACTTTTGAAGACTATAACTAAAAAATTCGAATTTTCCCAGATATGAGGTATACACTGTTAGACGCGTGTGTCTAGAGTCCTCCTACAAAGTTTCAGTTATTGGCGTAATTCGTAGGTTGAAATTTTGAGTAATTGTCAAAAAACCAAAATTTTCAAAGTTTACTTTTTCAGTTTTTCGGCTATACTGAGCCGTGTGTATGTCTGATCCTAACCGCTTAAAAACCATTTGAAAGCATAACTCAACGTTATTGATTTGGTGTATTTGCGGTTTTGTTGTCTCTCCTTGAATCTATGATATATACGCCCAAAAATATGCAATTTTGTATTTACCAAGCCCTATAACTGGCTTATGGATGGTAAAAAGTCACAAACTACACCGGTTCTGAATCGGCCCTGACCCCCTTCTGAAACACAGAAAAAAATTCAGATCGGTATAACTTTTCCACATACATACATACACATATCCACAAACATTTTCTAGTTTCTAAATAAAAATTGAGTCATAGTCCTGAGTAACAGATTTTCACAATTAAACATGCGTTGGAAAGGTAATGATCAGTACTATCAGAAGCCGCAAAGCACGGACTTACATTATTGAAATTTTTGGGACTTGTGGGGAAGAGAACGAAAAACAGACCCTAAATGGGAAGGGCCGTAAAATCCACACCCTTGGACCAAAATGGAGATTTGACATATGGATGGGCGAGTCTTTTCCTAAACTTTAATATAGGATTTGGTCCGATTTAGAAAATCGAAAATTTCGTGTATATATAGTGTCGCATGTAGGGGTATTGTGCGCCACTGAATAGAACTACCGTTCTCTGGTAATTACATTTTTAACTGCTACTTAACGTTTCAATTTCCACTCAGGAAACCGTTCTCAAAAAATATTTTAAAAAAATGTCAAACATATATCCAAAAGTTGTTAAGCGGTCTATGTTTCATGTTATATTTATGCACTTATTATTTTGTGTATTTCAGCATTATTTCCTTCTGTATTATGCGTTTATGTATTGCGTTTATGTATTGTGTGTTGAATATACATTATGTACGTTTGTTAATGATGTGCCCCAATTTTCTATTAGTCTGCTAGTGTTGGCATATTCTTGTTAATGATATCTGCTTTTAGTATTGGCAACCAGAGCTTCTGAATGGCCCAATTGAATAATTGTTTCCTTCTTCTTCTTTACTCTTTCCATCTCCATGACGAAGGTTGGCAATCATCATTGCTATTCTAACTTTTGACACTACAGCCCGAAAGAGTTCAGTTGAGCTCCATCCAAACCATTCTCTGAGATTTCTCAGCCAGGACATTTTTCTTCTACCTATGCTGCGCCTTCCTTGAATCTTTCTCTGCATTATTAATTTTAGGAGCTCATATCTGTCACCAGGTGTTATATGATCCAAGCATTGCAGTTTTCTTATTTTGATTGAATCCAATATCTCCCTGCTGTTCTCTATTCTCCTTAGTATTTCTTTATTGGTTATTCTGTCTGTCCAGGAGATTCTCAGCATTCTTCGATATGTCCACATTTCAAATGCTTCCAACCTATTGAGACATTGTTTATTAAGAGTCCATGTCTCCACACCATACAAAAAGAACAGAAAATACATAACATTTTAGTACACGTTTTCACAATTATTTCCTATTCCAGCGCAAACATTTAATTTCTGTGGATATTGATTTTCACTTTTTTGCATCTGATGAGGACTCTCGTTTGCCCAATATGTGCATTATGCCAGTTACAAATATCTTACTTACTTACTTAAGTCGTCCTCTTGTACCCTACGGTGTCGAGGTAAGTGGAGAAATCAGACCTCTCCATGCCTTTCGGTCAGTAGCTAGTCATTCTACTTCTCTCCACCCAATACTTCTTTTTTACGCAAGCCTTTCCAATATTTACGTTCCACGTTCTTGCTAGCCTGCCTCTTCGTCGTTTGTTGTCAGATGCCGCTTTCCATACCCTCTTTACAGTTCTACCTTCACTCATTCTAGCCATATGTTCGAACCACGATAACTGTTTCGTTTCAAGTCTGTCTAAGGTCCTTCCAACACCGCACCTTTCACGTATGTCTTCATTTCTTATACGATCACGTCTGGTCACCCGGATACCGTACGTAAATATCGCAATTTCGCATGCTTGAATTTTACTACGGATGTTGTCGTTCACTGTCCACGTTTCGCTACCGTAGAATAGCACCGGCTGGTATACAGTTTGAAATACTTTCATTTTTGTTTTCAGGCTTACTTCTTTCTTCCTAATAAAATTTTATTTAGTGCATAGTATAATTTTGTTGCACTAATTATCCTGCTGTTTATTTCTGGTTCTATATTTCCTTGCCCATTCATTGTTGATAACAGATACTCGAAGTCCTCTACTTGTGTAATGGTCTCATTATTCAGCTTTACAATTATATTTTCTTGAGTTTTCGATATTACTAAAGTTTCTGTTTTTTCAATATTTATTTTCATCCCAAATTTGTTAAAGGCTTCATTCATCAAACATTCACATTCACTTGCAAGTCTTTTTCTGATTTTGCCACAATTACCAGATCATCGGCATTTGTCAACTCTGACACGTAATCTTGTTAAAGTTTATACATCCCAACACTAGTTCTTTTTACCTTACCCCTGCATTCTTTGGCAATTTCGTCCATTAGAGTGATGAATAACAAAGGACTCAGAACACCACCTTGCCTTACACCTGACCTTGTGTAGAATTCTAGAGATGAGTGATTGTTCGTTCTTACATTATTACGTGTACATTTATATATACTCTTTATTGCTTGGATTAACTTCGGTTTTACATTTCTAGGGTTTAATATTTCCCAGATCTTGTTACGTGGCGCCTGATAAAATGCTTTTTCCAAGTCCACAAAACAGAGAAACAACTTACTGTTATGCTCTAGGGTTTTTTCTGATAACTGTCTCACATTGAATATGAGATCGGTTGTACCTCGCCCTGGCCTAAAGCCGCATTGGCTGTCATCCAGTGTGGCCTCGATATTTTCTCGCAGCTTTTTCTCTAGTATTATTTCGTAGATTTTACTAGAAACTACCAACAATGATATTCCCCTGTAGTTAGAACACTTATGTTTATATCCTTTTTTGTGTAATGGTAGAATAGTTGAAAGAGTCCAATCTGTAGGTATGCATCTATTACGCCAACAGCTCCTTATGATCTTCCGTAGTAATTGTAATCCTTCTCCTTCCATATATTTAATTCGCTCAGCCTTAATATTATCGTGTCTTGCAGCCTTGCCATTTTTTTAATTCTAAAATTGCTTCCCTGCATTCTTCATATGTTATGTCATCATCTTGTTGTTCATTTAAATTGTACTCCTCCCTGTCATTCTCTATTTCGTTGTTGTCTCCCATTAATAATTCCATAAAATGTTCCCTCCATCTTTCGCTAATCTCTTCATTTTTTAATAATATGTTACCATCTTTGTCCTCTAAATCTGTTAATCCGTTTGATTTCTTTTGTCTTAGATTTTTTAGGGTCCTATAGAGCAACTTCGCATTACCCTTACTATCACTTTCCATTTTATTTCCAAATTCTTCCCATTGACGATTCTTAGTTTCTTTAATTTTATTTTTAACCAGTATTCTCTGTTCCTTACATTCTTGATAATTACTTTCACTTTTATTCCTTCTATACTTTTTCCACAATTTTTTCTTCTTCGAAACTTCCAATTTTATGTCATTATTCCACCAAGCTGTACCTTTCAGATATCTTCCTTTCGTTACACCACATACTTTACTCCCAGTTGCATATACCAGCTCCTTAAAAATATTCCATAATATTTCTATATCCTCCTCATTTTTCCAATTTGTTTTTTGTACTTCTTCATTTAATTTACGACAGTATTCTTTCGTAATATTTTCAGCCAAACTCTTTCCTAATAATTACAAATACCATTTAATGAAAATGTTGCTTCATCTGATAACATAATATTGTAAAAAATGTCTGTATTTTGATCTGTGGTACAGAATACAATTTTTCACTTAGAATCCGAATCTGTATTAAAAAATGAGGGTTTATATTTAAGATTACAAAATTGTCCCCCACCCCACCCCAGGAGTCGCCTTTGATGCCATTCGAAATATTAAATATGTGTTTTTTGGTTTTTTATTTGGAAGTGTATTTCTTGAGATATTAGATTGTTTCAGTAATTTCCCTAGTACATTTATCTGGATAAATCTCAGAACGAATTGGAAGTATATCGCTCAGGATAGAGACGGATGGAAGGAGTTGGAAGAGGCGTATGTCCACATATGGACGATAGAAGGCTAAGAAGAAGAAGAAGAAAATCAGGATAAATCGAATTTTCCAATTATGATGCCATCTACAATCAATTCGAAAAAACATGTCCAGAATGAAAGTTACTTAACAAATATTCTCGAATACAAGTTCCTTAATTTTTTATATAAGGAATTCAAATCTGCCATAAAAATGAGGGTTTTCATTTAAGATTTGGGTTGAAATCGTATTTGGTTTCAATCGATAGATTTTTGAAAAATATTGAAAACACGTTTTTAAGTTTTTAGATCTAATGTAATTTTCTTCTTCTTCTTCTCCTTCTCCTTCTTCTTCTTCTTCTTCTTCTTCTTCTTCTTCTTCTTCTTCTTCTTCTTCTTCCTCTTCCTCTTCTTCCTCTTGTTCCTCTTCTTCTTCTTCTTCTTCTTCTTCTTTTTCTTCTTCTTCTTCTTCTTCTTCTTCTTTTTCTTATTTTAATAGAACTATGTCCTGTTTCTTTTGTTACAGTCTCTACTGCGATCCGGAGCTCCAGCTCTCGTACCATGGTTTTTTAGGTCTTCATATGGGTATCTTGGTGTTGGGCTTTTGTGTCTTCGCCCATTTTTCAATAAGTTCAGGGTCCATCCGATCTACGTGGTCTCTCCACATGCATCGTAGTGCTCTTGTACATATCTTGAACGCCTAGCTCTCTCAATGTTTCTTCGTTTAGTATCCTATTGAGTGTGATACCTCTTATGGATCTTAGGGTTTTCATCTCTGTTGTTATCATTATTTGTTTGGTCTTTGTTGTCTAGGCCCTTGTCTCAGCTGCGTATGTCAGTACGGATCTAACACATCTCTTAAAAATGCGGACTTTGCTTTAAGTGCTCATATATTTATTACGCTAGATTATATCCCTTAGGAAACCACATGTTCTCGCTGTTTTCGTTGCTTGTTCTTTTATTTCTTGCCACTGATGCCTCTCGCTAGATATTTCCACACCAAGGTATCTACAACCCATTGTAGTCGTCCACCACTAATTTAATCTAATTGCTTTTTTTTTTGATATTACCATCGATTGGGGTTTCTCTGTTGATAGTATTAGGTTACACGTTTCGGCGCTTATTTTTTAAATTTTTTTAGTAGGCGTTCATCTTCATTTTTGGCTATTAAGATAGCATCATCTGCGTAGCAATGCATTCTCATGGTTCGGTTACCCATTCTGCATCCCTAATTAATTTTGTTAACACTAGCTATAACCAGGGCCGCGTTTAGGTCAATTGGCGCCCTAGGCAATTCTCTAGTAGCCACCCTTCAAACATGTACCATTTTTGCGAAAGAAAATTGCAGAGATTTTTATTTAAATAAGAATACACTAAAAAGGAATTCAAACTACGATGTTTATATACCTATAATAGAAAAATTTTTATTCTTCATTGAAAAAACTTCTTTTCAAAAAAAAAATTGTTCTTGACAAAATTGACAAATTGTTAACACGTTCGTGCGTCATACTTAATGAGAAAATATTTTTAATTCTTAACATTTTCGAAAATGACCTTTCAGCGGACACGTTGGCAACTGGGAAGCACAAATAAATGTGCAAATATAGTCCGTCCGCTATAACTTTTCCCATGCGGTACGATTCATTTTCAATCAAATTAAGACAAAACAGAAAGTAAAACGTACGCCGATGTGTGTAGTATATAGTATACAGTATACAAAATGTATATACACATCGACGTTAGTTTTAATTTATGTTTTGACTTAAATTTGATTGAAAATGAGTCGTACCGCATGGGAAAAGTTATAGAGGACGGAATATATCTTTCAATCCACTTAGGGCAGTCACTGAAGGTTTTCACCTCCGATGTCGTTGAACCGCCATCGATTTTCATGAAAATTTATGAATAATAAGAGGATACCTAAAGGAACAAAGACGACATAATGCCAACTTGCGCTTTTACCGTGGTGGTGAAAACTACCACTTTAAGTGGGGTAAAAGAAATAATACAATAAATCGATAGAGAGACAAATTCTAAGCCAAATTTGTTATATAAATTTATTAATATAAATCAATACTTGTTTTGAGTTATTAAAGATACGAGATTTTATTTTTCGTAAAAATGCATGTTTTAATGCTATTTTTCACGTATAACTCAAAAACTGTAAGCTTTTACAAAAAAGTTATTATTGCCAAAATTGAAGATAATAAAAAGCTAAAACTTAAAGAACTAAACTAATGTTAATTCAAATTAGTGAGTTATAAGTAACTGAATGTATATTTTTTCGACGAGTACTCAAATCTAAGTATTCAAGCTTAAATAACGGGAAAACGATGCATTTTATAAAATATACCTGCTAAGCACTTGTCAAAGTACTTCGGAGTACCTATCAAATGAGCCCCAGTAGAAGTTAATAGCATCAACACTAAGCAAGTTATGATGAAAATAAGAGAACCCTTTAGAACTTTTTAAAAAAGTGAAAATATAACATCGCTATTTCCACAAAAATCAAAATTTATAGTAATCCTTGTGTATTATAATCCTTTATAGTAAAAAATGATATATGTATAACCAAATTTTAGTTTTTCTGAATCAAATATTTTACCTTTTTACTATTTCTGCAGGGTAAAAAATAACCGAGATAGAAACGTTTAAAACTTAAATTTGGCTGCGAGAACCATGTAACCGGGGCCATTTAACCTTTCATTTTTAAAAAAGTAAGGGGTTCAAAAGATTAAATTAAACGTGGTTTAATATCCATTAAGATTATCTTTCAAATGGTTTTTAGGCAAACCTGATATCGTAAAAATTATCGGAGTTAAAATTAAATTAAAAAAATACAATAACTTTTTTGGTAAAATTTTTAAACGATTATTTTTTAATGATTTTAACTTCCAATCGTATAGTAAGATATTTGATCACGTGTTTAATTCTGTCCAATCACATTATAATTATACTGAGAATTATCTACTGTAGAAAATTACCGATAGAATTTTTTTAAGTAGATTGTTTCTGTTTAATGGCAACCAGTTTCCTAGTTTTGACAACTGTCACATTTAAGAAAATATCCATAATATACTTATTAAAAAATATTCTTACGAATATCACACGTTAGTAAGAATAAATAAGAAAATAATGCTTCATTTTTACTCAAATTTGTTGTCATTGGGCAATAGCCAATCGAGCCCTGCGGGATCTAGTGTCTATTGCCAGACAACAAATTTTCGAAAAACTGACGCATTATTTTCAATTCTCACTCTCTTGTGATATTATACCCGATAAAATTTGAAAAATATTGAGTGCTTAAATTTTAATGCTATCAACTGGTTCGGGGGCTCATTTGATAGATATTTCTAAGTACATTGACAAATGTTTGTTTAATAAGGTTATGTTATAAAATGCACCATTTCCCCATTATTTAAGCTTGAATACTTAGATTGGGGTACTCGCCGAAAAAATATACATTCAGTTACCTATAACTCACTTTCTGTTAACATTAAAAGGTATTTTCAGTACGGGGTTTATTTCGTTTTCTATTAGCTTTAATTTTGGTAATTATAACTCTTTTGGAAGATCTTATAGTTTTTGAGTTATTTATGAAAAATCGGTAAAGAACATGCATTTTTCTCACGAAAAAAAAATCTTTGATCTTCAATAACTCAAAAAGTATTGATTTATTTTAATAACTTTATGTAACAAATTTTGCTTAAAATTTGTCCCTCTATCGAATTTCTAATAAAATTTCTTATTTTCAGGGGATATTTCTAATAAAATAGTTTTCAGTCCCGAGAAGGAGTGGCATCCACCCCCAGGGCAAAAGCGCAAGTTGACACCACGTCACCTTTGTTCCTTGAGATATCCTCTAATCACTCACCAATTTTCATGCAAATCGATGGAGGTTCAACGAAATCGGAGGTAATAGTTCATATCCACCTTCAGTGACTGCGCTAATTCTTCTGTAAATATTAAGATATGTCAATTGGTGATTTTATTGTGACCCATTTTAAATGACCCTTTAAGTGAATGCATTCATGTATGAATGATGTATCTTCGTCGTCTTTATTTTGTATCAGATTTTCAGCTTCTTTAATAATTTCTTCATTGCTTAATTTTTTGCAAATCTGTTACTAACACGAAAACGTTGATAAATAAGTCGATAAGATTCCAAACTTCTCTTTAGGTCTCTTATCACAGTGTCGATTATAACATAGAATGTGTGGATTTTCATCTCATCACTAGCTAAAAAGTTTAATCCATCATCGGCCCCCTCGTCAAATTGAATTTCTCTTTTTTATTTCTTCACCTATATGTTTTATTTGGGCACAATTTTTTGGCTTCCTTGCGGTAAAGTAATTTGAAAGAGATACTCTTTAATGACAGGACCTAGATTCATAATTTATATATACAAATATTTTTTGTACAGAATTTTTGCCGCCCTCTCCTAATGTGCCGCCCTATCCATTATCTTCATCCATTATCAAATTACCTAGGTTTGGGCTAAGGCCGTCACCTTGTCTAATGCCGATATTGATTTTGATTTTTTCTGTGAGCCCGTGTATGGTTGCTATTCTTGTCTTGTTGTATAAATAACATGTAAATGCAATATGAATTTCGCAAAATATTCGATCGTCCCGTTTCTTTGAGCACACCCGGTATATGGATTGTGAATTTGAATTGCTTGTACACTACTTTTCCTGAACACCACTGTGCACTATAGTTAATAATTTATTTAAAATAAAAAAAAACAACGTTCTGAGCTAATTCCTTTACTATCTCTATTTCAGACAAAATTTTAAAATGACTTAGAAGCGAAACCAACTAAATCATCTGGTTTCAAAGTTATCGTATAAATTACAAGATTTTTAAATACGCTCTCGCGAAATATCGCATTGCGGGATATTATTTTGTATCGTCCTTTAGTCCTGGGATTAGTAGGATCAGAGCTAATTTAGATAAAACGAGCCAACCTGCATTGTAATTGTCTCCTATTAAGCCCAGTTAAATCCGATTTAATGCCAAACTTATGATATCAATAAATTATTCATCTCTTGGTTATGAATTTATGATATTTAAATACTGTGATGCAACTACTGTTGCTCTGCAAGAGCAAGCATAAGAGAGAAATTTTAAAAAGAGGAAAAATGTGGACATTCTTTAAGATAATGACACTTCTTTTTCCTACGGTGCCTTATCCTTAACCTTTAACTACCCGCGCATAAAGTTATAAGATATCTACACGCGTGGCGTACTTTATAGGCCAAAAAACAGCGAATTTCTTTATTTTTTTTTTGAAAAAATACACTTAGTTGTTTGTTATAAACCCTATTCAGCATCAGCGGACACTTGGAGTTCCTCATCAGTAAGCCAATTGGGATTTATAACTGGAATATGATTCCATGATAAATAAAATTACTAATAAAAATTTTTTCTACGGCCGTACTAAAAGAGCCACTTTCACGAACGCATTTCGTTTCCGAAAGTTGCACTTTCTCGCACGGCGTGCGTGAAAGTAAATTTTCCCGCACGGCTTGCGGGAAAGTAAAATACCTTGCAATATGACATTATAATAAATATATTGTAATACATTCAATAAACTAATATTTAGATATTATTTACTAATGTATTTCAAATTTATCTTATTGTAAAAAATTGGAAAGACTAAGTTTTCAGTCTAATGGCATATAAAGCAACATAATGCTACTCTACATCCCACCAGAATGAAAACAATGGGAGCCTTCTCTGGTTACACCTCCGAGGCTTCTACAATTTGCAAGCCATACGGATGCCGAGACTAAGGAAGATGAGGGAATTTTACAATATATAATTCACGTCCCATCTGCTCAGCGCGGTAAAGTTCCAACGAGAATAGTTCCCTTTGTACTCCAAACAGAGTACTCTGTCTTCATGTCTTAAATCAAACCTAACAATCTGTGAATACATACACATACAACAATAATTATATGGGAGATCCATAAGCTCACTATGTGTCAGGATAAACGAACATGAAACATACATCAAAAACAGAGACTTGCTTGACATAATGAGCACAGAATACTATAAAAGATGCATCAATAATCATGAAAGACACCTACTTCGAAAAGAAAAGAATTAAAGAAAATCAAAGAATGCAGTTTTGCTCTATATCACTTATTCGCGGTGTGCAAGTACTTGGAGGGGATACGAGAAACGATCGTGCGCGAATAGCGGAGAAATCTTGCAACTTTCTTAAATAATTCATATTGTCAATTGAAATTGTCAAATTGATGTATATTTAATACCTACTGTCATTGAAGAAGAAAATTTTTATGTTGCTCACAATATTGATATGATATGCAATTATTAAACAGTGAGCACGTAAAGGTTGGAATAAATTCATTTTCTCGAGAATGGACGATTTTGGAAAAAATCCCGAAACAGGTTAATTTTTATTTTTAAATTACGACTTTTTGGCATATATATCATACTAATAACGTCACCCATCTGGGCGTGATGACGTCATCGATGATTTTTTTAAATGGGAATAGGGGTCCTGTGATAGCTCATTTGAAAGGTAATTTAATTTTCTATTCAGTAATATAAACAATTATATAATTATTTATACAGGGTGTCTAAAAAATTTTTTTTAATTAAATTTATTGACATAAAAAGAAGAATGCATGTAATTATTTAGCCCAAAATACATTTTACTGCTCTCAGAAAACAGAAAAAAATGTTTATTTGAAAAATAATCATTGCTTTTCGCTTAAATTAAATGTTCAATCTGTCAAGAGGAAGGTGAGTGGCGGCTTTAATATTGAATTTAAGCAAAAAACAATATTTATTTGTCAAATAAACATGATTTCCTGTTTTCTAATAGCAGTAAAATGTATTTTGAGTTAATTAAATTACACACATTCTTCTTTATATTATGTAAATAAATTTAATTAAAAAATTATTTTTTGGCCACCCTGTATAAATAATTATATTAATGTTTATATTACTGAATAGAGAATTGAATTACCTTTCAAATGAGTTATCGCACGACCCCTACTCTCATTTAAAAAAATTATAGATGACATCATCACGTCCAGATGGGTGACGTCACTAGTATGATACATATGTCAAAAACTCGCAATTTAAAAATAAAGATTGGCCTGTTTCGGGATTTTTTTTCCGAAATCGTCCAATCTCGAGAAAATGAATTTATTCCAACCTTCACGTGCTCACTGTATAAAAGTATACAGAGTGAATAATAATAATAAAGTATAATTATTATACAGAGTGAGTTTTATGTATGGAAACACTCAATTATCTCGAAAACGGCTTCCACGATTTTTATAGATTTTGATAGGTGTGAGTTTTCTAATGCGGCCGATATTACAGTGCTAATTACATTGTTGTCAGATCTTCCGTTTTTTTTGGAAATATAATGAACTTTCAAATAGAATATCCTGTATATTTTTTGCGTTTTGAAGTCTTTAGGAAATACTGATTATTTTTCATGTCATATTCCCTATACCTAAATGCCATAATTTCGGAGATATTGATACATTAAAAAAATTATTTTAAACAAATTATAAAAATCATTGTTTTCGGTCCGGGTAGACATTATTTTATGTTCTTTGGATCATTGGGAACAAAAAAGGTATTTTGTAATTTTTCCCTAAAATTAATCGTTTTCGAGTAATAAACAATTAAAACTGAAAAAAATCGAATAATGACGATTTTCAAGGTTCAAAAACACAAGTAAAAAATATAATTTTTGAAATTACGAAGTAACTAAATTCAAGCTCAACTCTTCGTCTAATAGACTGCCATAAGACTTTTTAGCTCCTTCTATTCTAAAACATTGCTTTTTAATTGTTAATGAAGTGCATATAAGAGGACGGGCGATCGGGCTACATTAACAACTAAAAAACAAGGTTTTAAATGAAACAAGCTCAAACTACTTATCGGTAGCTGATAAAATAAGGGTTGAACTTAAATTGGAGTACTTCGCAGTTTCAAAAATAATATTTTTTATTTGCGTTTTTTACTTGAAAATCATCATTATTCGATTTTTTTCAGTTTTAAATTGTTTATTACTCGGAAACGATTAATTTTAGAGACAAATTACAAAATATTTTTTTTTTGTTCCGAATGATCCAAACAACCTAAAATAATATTTACCCGAGCCGAAAAAATTGATTTTATAATTTGTTTAAATTTTGTTTTAAAATAAATGTAGCAATAACTCCAAAATTGTGGCATTTAGGTATAGGGAATATAACATGAAAAATAATCAGTATATGTTGGACTTCAAAACGCAAAAAATATACCGGGTATTCTATTTGAAATAAGAAAGTTCATTAGATTTCCAGAAAAACGGAAGATCTGACAACAATGTAATTAGCACTGTAATATCGGCCGCATTAGAAAACTCACACCTACCAAAATCTATAAAAATCGTGCAAGCCGTTTTCGAGATAGTTGAGTATTTCCATACATAAAACTTACTCTGTATTTAATTAATTGTATTTTGCTTGCAGTACTGCATTTTAATAATTAATTTTATTTACTGCATACAATTGTTTACCTTTTAATAACATAACCTAAATCTTATTTTTTCTTTTTATAATTTTTTTTGGACTACGACCTTGACAATTATCCAGCAACCAGAACCAATAGTATTGGCCAATATAATTAAAAGTGCGAAAAAAGTTGCCGAGCTATGAACCCGGTGTCGCTTTTCCGAATTTTCACGGTCCCAATAGCGATAAATTTGTTCAATTTTTTGAGCAGAGACATCCATGTTGGACTCTTGAGCGAAATTCAAAATAAGGTTTTAGGCCATGCAAAACATTTTATAAAGTAGCTTTTTTGTTCGTAAAATGTATAATATAAAAGTTTCCCATATGGTTTCAAGTTACGCAGACACACTGTAAGTATATGGTTTTGTAGTTTACAAAAATTAGTTTACAAAACTTTCCCGCAAAAGCTTATTAAGTAAAATGCTCATTTAAAATTAAAGTGGATGTCGAGCTAATTAAAGCTAAATTTTATCGCATTTTCCGCCTAGAATTATGTTCGGGCTTCGCCTATCGGATTTAAAACCCGCAACCCCGTATTTTATAAACTTCATTCTTAAGTAACCCCGAAAAAATCAATCCAGATTATTAAATTCTGGTGGTCTGGGTGGCCACGCTACTGGTCCATTGAAAAATGAAAATATCTCGAAAACTAATAAACATAGGGAATGTTGTATACAAATTAAAGTACTTTAATAGTACTTTTCATTAGTGATATAAAATACAGGGTGTTTCATTTAAAATTACTGAGAAAATAATGTACTTGGATTTTGACTAACCCTGTATTCGATATAAAGAAAATTAGCAATATCAATAATTTTTAAAAAATTTGACAATAAATAAAAAAAAATTGCATCAATATACCATTAACGTTGTGTTTACTTTTATTTATACAGGGCGTTGAACTTGTTACGATTTTCATAGAAAATTGGTTATTTTAATTTTAATTTTTTATACATACCCTGTATAACATAAATAACCTTTATAATTTTGTGATGGGGCAGTTAAGGAGATTTCGAACGATAAAATACAGGGTGTTCCATTTCAAAAAACATAAATTTGGTCTGCCACTAGGTTATCGAACACCTTGTAACATTCTAACTATATATTATATACTAAGGATTTCCGCAGTTTTCACTGTATTCCTTCACTCAACCGTTCTCTCCAGCTCTTTCTGTCTTGCCAGTCCCCTTACTGTAGATTTATTCTCTCCATTGCTTCGTCTACTTCATCTCTGAAGGATCTTCGGAGTCTGCCTTTCTTAATTTTTCCTATCGGGCTCCACTCTGTTATTCGGTTTATCCACCGATTTTGGTCTGATCTTCTGACATGTCTGTACCAGGTTAATCTCTTCTGTTCGATGTAGTCTATTATGTCTGAGTTCACTCCCATTCTTCTCTTAATCTCTATGTTATGTATTCTCTTTATATCTCTCCTTGTTACTCTGCAGCTTCTCCTTAGGAATTCCATCTCTGTTGCTTTTATTTTTGGTTTTCTTGTTTATTGTCAAATTTTCACACCCATAAGTGAGGATACTTCTTGTCATGGTATTATCAATTCTTCTTTTTATGTTTATGTTGATGTTCTTATCCCACAGTATCTGGTTCAATTTTCGTATGCAGTCTCTTGTTTGTCCTAGTCTATTTTTTATATCTTCCTTAGTTGTTCCTTTGTTTGATATTATAAAACCTAAATACTTGTACTTATCTGTTCCTCTGATTTGTTTACCTTGGTCTATTTCCAGTTTTTTTCTGTTTCCTCCGTTGTTGGGTATTCAGTTTTCTTTAGGTTTATTTCCATCCCATTCTTTGTATATTCCTGTTTCAGTTTCCTCATCATAAAACTGAGGTGATATTCATGTTGTGCGATCACTATTTGGTCGTCAGAAAAACTTAAATTATATAGTATTCATTCCTTACTGGTATACACATTCCTTCGAACTTTCTTTCCATGGTTTCAGGGTCTTTTCCAGGAATATTTTGAACAGCCTGTTCAACATTCTAACTAATTTTGTTATATGAATCCCAAAGTTTTCTACAATTTTTGTTATTAACTTTTAATGCTCTCGCGTAAAGCGTAGAGTTAATTGAATATAATTTTAATCTAATTGATTAAATTAAATTTTACAAATTGAAAATGAAAGTAGAACGTTAAAGCTAAGACACTCGCATAAAAATATCGGATTTTGCGGTGGGCATCAGTACTCATCATTGGATCATGTGAAACAAAAAATTCAAAAGATTTTATTGGCTTATGAGTTTTTCGAGGTAACGCTCTCGAGTTTTTTAGTTTTAACGACGTTTTACCTTTTGGTATCATTCAGAAGTCAAAACAATGACATTTTTTGCAACAAAATGGTTAAAATTAACTTATTTATTATTGTTAAACAAAAAATAAGCACAAAACAAAAAATGTCTCTACAGTGTAATCTCATAAAATGTCTAAAGAAAATATATACAAAATGTCAGGTGTATCGGTGAAGTAGTTCTTGAGGCTATCGCCTTTGAAAAAAGCAGTTTAGGGAAAAACGCGTTTAGAGTTTTGTCAACTTTTATTTTCAATTTCTTTTGTCTGTTAAATAGAAAAGTGATGCACACCGAAATATGTTTTTGAATCGAGGAGTAATTTACGAAAGGTAATGGGAAGAGCTGTTGAACGTTTCTCACTACGCTCAAGCGCGTTGAAGCGAACCTGCGGAAAGCGAGTCGAAGATAAGTTAAGGGATATTTAACATGCGGTATTTCCGGTAATTTTGCTACGACCAATCTGAAATTTTCTAAAAGTACCAATACAATATTCAAAACAACCAATACACTAAGATTTATCATGTCTTAAAGCAAATCTAACAATCTGTGAATAAATACAACAATAACTATATGGGAGATCCATAAGATCACTAAGTGTCAGGATAAACGAACATGAAACATACATCAAAAACAGAGATTTGCTTGACATAATGAGCACAGAATACTATAAAAGATGCATCAATAATCATGAAAGACACCTACTTGAAAAAGAAAAGAATCAAAGAAAATCAAAGACTGCAGTTCTGCTCTATATCACTCATAGCGATAACTTCGCTCAATTTTTTGAGCAGGGACATCCATCTTGAACTCTTGAGCGAAATTCAAAAATTTTGACATACCTCGTATACGATTGATAAAATGCGATACCTGAAGATTGCCTCTAAGATTTAAGGCCATGCAGAGCATTTTATAAAGTATAGCTTTTTTTTCGTAAAATTGATAATATAAAAGTTTTCCATATTATGGTTCCAAGTTACGCAGACACACTGTAAATATATGGTTTTGTAGTTTACAAAAATTCGTTTACAAAACTTTCCCGCAAAAATTTTCCGCAAAAGCTTATTAAGTAAAATGCTCATTTAAAATTAAAATGGATGTCGAGCAGGTTAAAGCTAAACTTTATCGCATTTTCCGCCTAGAATTATGTTCGGGCTTCGCCTATGCGATTAAGGACCCGCAACCCCGTATTTGCGAATTTTTCCATGATCCCGGTTTTGACCAAATACCAAATTTTCATTGTTTAAAACATATCCTAAAAAACATGGGGTTATAAATAATGTTCTCAGAATTTTTTTAGAATATTTTGCTTTCTATTTGAGAAAGATTTCCGGAGTGGAAATCGAAACGTCAAACAGTAGATAGTTAATTAAAAATAATATTCTCCTTACACCAATAATTATTGCGGTTCAATCGCATAAACGTAAATACAAAATTAACGACTCCCCATAAGTTCTCCATTCTTTTCTGTTTGATGCTATTTGGTGCCAGTTTCTCCCCATTGTTGATTTGATGTAGTATAGCCATCGTTTTGCTTGCGTGGTCGCCAATGTAGAATGTTTCTTGGTCATCTTTCGATGTTTTGTCGTCTCACGTGTCCTACCCAGTTCCATTTCATTTGCGCAATTCTTCCAATTATATCTTCCACGTTCGTCCCGCTTCTCACGTCCTCATTTCCTATAATATGTTCCCTCAGAAATACTCCTAACACAACTCGTTCGATCTCCTTCTGTGTCGTTCTCAATCCATTCTCTGATACCTCTGTAAGTGTCATCGTCTCCATTCCATAAGTCATAACTGGTAGAATCCAAATGTTATATACCCTTTTCTGTAGATTTATTGGTATCTTTCTGTTTTTCAACACATCACTGACTACTACTGCTACTACGACAACTACTACTGCCTAAGTCATTCGGATTCTTTTAGTTATTTCTGCCGTTTGATTCTATTTGCCTAGTTTGATCGTGCAACCTAGGTATATGTATATACAATTCGACACTTTCGACCTCAATTTCATCTAAGCTGATTGTGATATCTTGTTTTGTCATGACTTTTGTTTTATTTAATTTAATTTTTAAACCGACTTTTTCAGATGATGGTTTAAGCTCCTTTAGCATGTAGTTCTTCTATATTTTTGCTTATGAGTAGGTACAATGTCGTCGGCAAATCTTAGATGACTTAAAAATCTGCTATCAATTTTAATTACACGTTGTTCCCAAGTTAACTTCTTGAACACATCTTCTAATGCAAGAGTAAATAATTTTGGAGAGGTAGTGTCTCCTTGTCTAACTCCTCTTTCCGTCCTTATTTTGCTTGTTGTTAGACATTCTGATAAATTTATTTGCATAGTTGCATTATCGTATATTATTTTAGAAGAATTCTATATCTATAATCGATCCTTGTATATTCATTTCTTCTAATACGGCCCAGATTTCTATGAAAATTAAACATACCACAAGGAAACAGTTTCAAAACCTTGCTACCCTATATATGGTCTTATAGTTTACAAAAGTTCACACAAAAATTTCCCGCAAAAAATTTTCCACAAAAGCTTATTAAGTAAAATGCTCATTTAAAATTAAAGTGGATGTCGAGCTGGTTAAAGCTAAACTTTATCGCGTATTCCGCCTAGAATTATGTTCGGGCTTCGCCTATGCGATTTAAGACCCGCAACCCCGCATTCGAGAATTCCTCCATAATACCGCTTCTTTCAAAGATTACTGATCTAATATAAAAGAGCGCAGTATATTTACTTTGAATTTATTTTTATAATGAGATATCGATAGTTCTAATTCTTTGTGCGATGCAGCCCGAATAGTCTAGTAGTGGAGTCAATGGAGGTTTTACTTACGAAAAAAATCAAACAAGATAGAACTTTTTATACTTTAATTAAGAAATTTTTAATAAACAACATATCAAAAAGTTCTACTCCAAAAGTAGGTGCTTAATTTTTTATTAAACAAATAAACTGCAAAATTAGTTGTTTTTTAAAATACCCACGAAAATATAAATTTTAGAAAAAAAACTGACACGTGCATTAAAAAATTCAGAAAATTTTGCACAAGAAACCTTATACAGGGTGATTGATTAGTGGAGTAAAGCTCAATAGATCCGCTATAGTAAAAGATAGCAATAAAAGTTAATAACAAAAATTGTAGCCAAGTTTGAGCTTCACATTACAAAATTAATTAGAATGTTACAGAGTGTTCGATAACATAGTGGCAGGCCAAACTTTTGTTTTTTTAAACGGAACACCCTGTATTTTATTCTATATTCGAAATATTCTTAACTTTTCGATTCCAAAAATATAAAGGTTCCTTATGTTATACAGGGTATTTACAAAGTTACATCCAATTTTATATGAAAATCGTAACAAGTTCAGCTTCCTGTATAAATAAAATAAGCACAACAGCAATGGTTTATTGATGCCATATTTTTTTCTCAAAATTTTTAAGAATGGTTGATATTGCTAATTTTCTTTACATCAAATACAGGGTGACTTAAATCGCAAGTACAGTAATTTTAAATGCCTATATTTTATATCACTATCGAAAAGTACCAATACCGTACTTTAATTTTTATATAATATTCCCTATGTCTAAATTTATTAGTGTTCGAGATATTTTCATTTTTCAAAGCAAATTATTAATTAGGGTTCTAAATCTTTCCAAATTTTAAATAAGCCATGACCGAATTGTCCAAAACTGACAATTTAAGATTACTTATTATCAATCGGTAATCAATGTAACAATGTAGCAAATAAAGAAAGAAAAATAATTTATTAGTAATAAATTTTACAAAAGACACAAACACAACATACAACATTTTTGAAACAATTAAAACAACTTTTGTATGTAAATGTAACAAATAAAGAAAGAAAAATAATTTAATAATTATAAATTTTACAAAAAGAACACAAACACAAAATACAACATTTTGTGAAAACAATTAAAAACTACTTTTTTATGTATCTAAATGGAACAATATAACAAATAAAGAACGAACAATAATATAATTTATCAGTAAAAATTTTACAAAAAAAAACATGAACACAAAATACAACATTTTTGAAAAAGTTTAAAGCAACTTTTAATAAAATAATTTAAGTATTTAATTACATAAGGTGTTCAAAATGACCTCCTAACACATTTATACATGCCTAGAAACGGTCATTGTATCAGTTACTTACACTACGAAGCATTTGTAAATTAATACTTCGAAGTACACTTTGTATTCTATTTTTCATCTCATCCCTTGTTGTTGGAGGCATTTTATAAACTTCGTTCTTAACGTAATCCCAGTCCAGTTTATTAAATTCTGGTCATTTGGGTGGCCACGCTACTGGTCCATTGAAAAATGAAAATATCTCGAAAACTAATAAATTTAGACGAAGGGAATGTTGTATACAACTTAAAGTACGTTAATAGTACATTTCATTAGTGATATAAAATACAGGGTGTTCCATTTAAAATTACTGAGAAAATAATGTACTTGCGTTTTAACTCACCCTGTATTCGACACAACGAAAATTAGCAATATCAATCATTTTTAAAAGTTTAGACAATAAATAAAAAATTTTTGCATCAATAAACTATTGCTGTTGTGCATAGTTTTAATCATACAGCGCGTTGAACTTGTTACGATTTTCATAGAATTGATTATAACTTTGTACATACCCTGTATAACTATATCATAAAAACCTTTATATTTTTGTGATGGGACAGTTAAGGAGATTTCGACTATAAAATACTATACAGCGTGTTCCATTTAAAACAAAAACTAAGTTTGGTCTGCCACTAGGTTATCGAACACCCTGTAATATTCTAACTAATTTTGTAATATGAATCTCAAAGTTGTCTACAATTTTTGTTATTAACTTTTATTGCTATCTATTACTATAGCGGATCTATTGAACTTTATCCCACTAATCAATAAACCTGTATACAGATTTTTCCAAAATTAAATCTGCAGTTTCTATAATTTTTTATTTATAATGCTCGAGGCAACATTTAGTCCTGTCGCCACGGGTGGGGGGGGGGGGGTACAACGGCCTCCTTAATTTAAATGGACTTCCTAAGTTTTTTTATTTATGTATTTTGACCCGTAGAACCCGAATTTTTTGGGTAACCGTTGATCCGGATGTCTATAAGATTTTTATAAACAAAGAACTTGAGGAATTACATAACAGCGATATTTCGCAAAACAAAACATTTTTTTGTATTTTCTGGGCGATTCTAAGCAAAAAATGTTCTTACAAGTTTTTTCGTAAGATGCATAGTTTTCGAGATAAACGCGGTTAACTTTCAAAAAATCGAAAAATTGCAATTTTTGAGCCCAAATAACTTTTGATTTAAAAATAAAATAGCCAGTCTGCTTACTGCATTTGAAAGTACAAGTCAAATTCTATCGGTTTTTGATTATTTGCATTGCTAAATATTTTTTTTTATTTTTAAACAACGCTATAAACACATAGTGTTTCCCGTGCGCAATGCATGCGTTTTAATGTACGTAATCTACGTATAAATTGTCTGTATGCGCGCCTACTCGTTCGATTTTAAACGAGAAATGCATTGAAAACATCATTTAAGCACTATTAGTCCATGTGGTGAGACCGCTCCCGCCTGGAAAAATTGCTGATTCGGTTTCTTTGTGGATTCCTATTGAAAAATATCCCCTCTAAACAAATCTGAAGGGTGCCGGGCGGAATTTTGGGCAGAAATTGTTTAAACGATTTTTTTAAACAAATACAAAAGATCACGTTTTTTTGCTCCGGAACATATATTTTTGAGTTTTGTGGGTCATTCTGAACAAGAAAGGTATCTTGTAAATTTTCTCAGAAATTGATAGTTTTCGAGTTATAGACGATTTAAAATCAGAAAAATGCAAAAATACGAATTTTCGAGGCTTAAAAACTCATATTCAAATTAGTATTTTTGAGGTTGCCAGATACCTAAATTGAACTAAATATTTAGCTTCAAGATTATGAAGAGTGATTGCGTTTAACTTTAATTTATACGGTTGTTTTTTAATTGTTAAACATTCGTGTTTATCCGATTTTTTGCCGGTGCGGTGCGCTCTGTTTCAAAAATCTCCTATTTTCCTCCAAAAAAATATTTTTTATAGATTCTTTGGGATATTCTAAATAAAATAAGTTTCTTAGTTTTAAATTTATAAGCGATTTAAAATCCGAAAATGCGTTTTTTTTTGTCATTTTTCGGATATTAAATCGCTTATAACTTAAAAACTATTAACTTTTGAGAAAAATGGCAAGAAACTTGTTTTATTTAGAACATCACAAAGAATCTACAAAAAATATTTTTCGGAGGAAAATAGGAGATTTTTGAAATGGAGCCCGCCGCACGGGCAAAAAATCGGATAAACACGCATATTTGACAATTAAAAAACAACGGTATAAATTAAAGTTAGACGCGATCACTCTTCAGAATCTTGGAGCTAAATGTTCAGTCTTCAATCTAAGTATCTGCCAACGTCAAAAATACTAATTTAAATATGAGTTTTTAAGCCTCGAAAATGCGTATTTTCGCATTTTTCAAATTTTAAATCGCCTATAACTCCAAAACTATCAATTTATGAGAAAAATTACAAGATATCTTTCTTGTTTAGATTGACCCAAAAAATTTAAAACAATATGTTTCAGAGCAAAAAAACATGATCTTTTGTATTTGTTTAAACAATTTCAACCCAAAAATTCTGCCCGGCACCCTTCAGATTTGTTTAAAGGGGACATTTTTGAATAGGAATCCACAAAGAAACCGAATCAGAAATTTTTTTCAGGCGGGAGCGGTCTCACCACATGGACTATATGTGTTTAGAGCTTTGTTTAACAATAAAAAAAAATAATTTTTAACAATGAAAATAATCAAAACCGATAGGATTTGACTTGAACTTTAATTCGGTAAGCAGAATTGCTATTTTATTTTTTAGTCAAAAGTTATTCGGGTTCAAAAATTGTAGTTTTTCGATTTTTTGAAAGTTCAACCGCGTTTATATCTAAAACTATGCATCCTACGAAAAAACTTGTAAAAACATTTTATGCTTAGAATGACCCAAAAGTTACAAAAAAATGTTTTGTTTTTCGAAAAATCGCTGTTATGTGATTCCTTAAGTTCTTTGTTTATAACAATCTTGTCGACATTCCATAGAAATCAAATGTAGGATAGAGAAAGCAAGATCTTCATTTCAAAAATGGCAAAGTTGTTCAAATGTCATGATTTGTCGATACCCATAAAAGTCAGATTATTACGATGTTATATCTTTCCTATACTGTTGTTCGGAGTTGAGTCGTGGACTCTCACAGACGCTACCTCCAAGAAAATTGAGGCTTTTGAGATCTGACTTTATCGTCGAATCCTGAAGATATCTTATACTGACCACATTACTAATGAGGGTGTTTTGCTGAGAATGCCAAAAAGAAAAAGAGCTGCTAATCAAAATAAAAACAGCCAAAATCGGATACCTCGGTCACATCATGAGGAACAGTGGAAGATATGGACTGCTGCAACTGGTCTTACAGGGAAAAGTAGAGGGAAAGCGAGGACCAGGAAGGCGAAGGATTTCGTGGCTGAAAAATCTACGTACGTGGTTCAACAAAACCACTACAAATCTTTTTAGAGCAGCAGTGTGCAAAGTACAGATGGCCATGATGGTCGCCAATATCCGAAACGGATAGGCACTACAAGAAGAAGAAGATCGACATCCGGATCAACTGTTAACCAAAAAATTCGTGTTATACGGGTCAAAATACATAAAAAAACTTGGGTAAGTCTATCTGAATTAAGGAGGCCGTTGTACGGCGTAGCGCGCCGTAGAGTTAATTGAACATAATTTTAAACTAATTGATTTAATTAAATTTTACAAATTGAAAATGAAAGAAGAACAATAAAGCTAAGACACTCGTATAAAAAAATCGGATTCTGCGGTAGAATTAATTACTCATCATTGGATCATGTGAAATAAAAAATTCAAAAGATTTTATTGGCTTATGAGTTTTTCGAGGTAACTCTGTCGAGTTTTTAGTTACAACGATTTTTTACTTTTTGATATCATTCAGAAGTCAAAACAATAACTTTTTTTGCAACAAAATGGTTAAAATTAACATATTTATTGATGTTAAACAAAAAATAAGAACAAAACAAAAATACTTTGACTGTGTTACCTCATAAAATGTCTAAAGAAAATATAATAATATACAAAATGTCAGGTAGAACGGTCAAGTAGTTTTTGAGTCCATCGCCTTTGAACAAAGCAGTTTAGGGAAAACGCGTTTAAAGTTTTGTCAACTTTTATTTTCAATTTCTTTTTTGTCTGTCAAATAGAAAAGTGATACACATTGGAATATGTTTTTGAATCGCGGACTAATTTTCGAAAGATAATGGGAAGAGCTCTTGAACGTTTCTCACTACGCTCAAGCGCGTTGAAGCGAACTTGCTGAAAGCGAGTCGAAGGTAAGGTAGGGATATTCAACATGCGGTATTTCCGGAAATTTTGCTTAGATCAATCTGAACTTTTTCTAAAAGTAATAAATCCGTTCTGGCTGTCAAGGAATATTTACCCCAAAATATCACTGAGGCCCATTATCCAATCTCGTCTCTCTTATATTGCTCTATGAATACCGCTCAGCTGGTCGACAAATACCTCTTAAAATTGTGTATAACTCTATTTGTGTTATGTGTTTGTTCTGTTTTTGAAGTTTTTTTAGCTGTTGTTATTTTGTATTGTGAATTTAGTATTGTTTCAGTTAAATACAATGTTAAATAATAAAACCATCTATTTTCTTTATTTTTAAAAATATCAGAAAAATTCAAAAAACGAAAGGTTCCATCCGGTATCTTTTCTTCCATCCAGTTTAGCTCAAAAAATAAATTCAAATAAACTTTTGCCAAACATTGTAAATACGAAAGGAAAATCTAAAATTAGTGTACAACTAGGCAAAATTAGTGTACAATAACTAGGCGAATTAAACAATAGCAAAATTAGTGTACAACGAAATCTCACGGTCGTCAATCAATTTTACATTTTCCATATTTTCATTTTGTCCAAAATCTACGTTATTTCTTTTCTTCCATCCGGTTTAGCTCAAAAAATATATTTGAATTAACTTTTGCCCAAAATTGTAAGTACGAAAGGAAAATCTAAAATTAGTGTACAACTAGGCCAAATAAAAAATAGCAAAATTAGTGTACAACAGCTAGGCGAACTAAACAATAGCAAAATGGGTGTAAAACGAAATCTCACGGTCGTCAACCAATTTTCCATTTTTCCCTATTTTTGTTTGGTCCAAAATCTACTTTATTTGGACTTGCTATTCTTCTTCTCATATTCTGTAATGGTTTCCTACTATTAGTAAAATCTCTTTTTGAATAAGATCTCTTATTCACACGATGGGCCACTGCGCTTGATTCCTTTGGTTTTATTAAAATTTGAATAAATTTTATTTTAAGTGAAGCTTTAAAATATTCTTTTTGTTTTCGATGTATTTCATGCCTCATTCTTCATTATTTGTTTTTTTTTAAATAATTGGTCCGGATATAGGAGGATACGAGAAATAAATCCTTTAACCATTACAATATATTATATTGAATTTTTTTCCATTTTTATTGTACATTCCGTAGTAGTCATCCATAGTTTATTATCTTGAATCACGTATACTAAATACGCAGTCTTCGTAATTCTTATATATTTAGAAAAATCGTCATCTTCATGTAAAATATAAAAATCCTCATCTTCATAAAAATCTGAGTAATATTGTCATTTTTGACTATCTTCGAAATAATCCAAAGTAGTTGGCACAGCCACCACATTTTAAACCTTCTGAGAGAGGCGCGCCCACCAAAATAACTGGAAAGGCTGCATGTATCTCCGACATAGGGTACGTTCGGAGTGAAGCGTAGAAAGAGTGCGAGCAAAGAGCAAAGAGCAAAGCAGAGAAATCAAACTACTACTGGGAAACGGAGGTTTTACACAGGGTGCTAGCAAAGAGCAAAGCGGCGAAACCAAACAAGTTTGATTTCTCCGCTCGCACTCTTTGTTATTTCTCCGAAAAATGAATCTCGATGTCCTGATAGCTGAAGTGTTTCAAAGAAAGCTGTTATTGGATCAGAAAGATTCCCTATTCAGATGACGACGATGACTTTTTAAATTTATAACTTTATGCAATTTTATAATTAAATAAGTATTATGTAACTTGATAATTATTATTAGTTCTACAGTGTGGCAAAACCAAATGGAATAAATCCATTATTTCGTAAACCGACGACTAAAAACTCCGGAAACAGGTCGATTTTTATTTTTAAATTATGATTTTTTGGCATTTACATACTAGTGACGGCATGCATCTCAAAGCTGAAATAAAAAATATACATGCGGACCAATGTAAAAAAGGTCATTTCTTTGTTGTCTTCTTACCGGCGTGAGAAATACAAAATAAGATTTACTATTTTATTTGGGCATAAGCCATAATTCGAGTTTGAAATCAAGTTTACTTGACGTTTCGAGTTTCACTTCGGAAATCGTTATCAATATAAAAAAATATTTATAAATCAAAAATTTAACTTTGTTTCTGGTGAACAAAGTTGGAACAAGCAGAATATTATAATTGTCACCGGAAAGCGAAAATGGTAACGAACAACTTGAAAGAACTTATAGATTTCTAACTTCGTCTCTGGTGAAGCAACGCAGTTGGAACAAGCAGATATAGTCCGTCCGCTATAACTTTTCCCATGCGGTACGATTCATTTTCAATCAAATTAAGTCAAAACATGAATTGAAGCCAACGTCGATGTGTATAATATACATTTTGTATACTGTATACTATATACTACACACATCGGCGTACGTTTCACTTTCTGTTTTGACTTAATTTGATTGAAAATGAATCGTACCGCATGGAAAAAGTTATAGCGGACGGACTATATATTATAATTGTGTCACCGGAAAGCAAAAAGGTAACGCACAACTTGGAAGAACCTATAGATTTCCAACTTGGTTTCTGGCGAAGTAACGCAGTTGGAACAAGCAGATATATTATAATGTGTCACCGTAAAGCGAAAAAGGTAACTAACAAACTGGAAGAGCCTATAGTTTTCTAACTTCGTTTCCGGCGAAGCAACGCAGTTCGAACAAGCAGATATACTATAATTGTGTCACCGGAAAGCGAAATAGGTAGTCCCTGAAAACTATAGATTCTTCCAAGTTGTGCGTTACCTTTTTCGCTTACCGGTGACACAATTATAATATATCTGCTTGTTCCAACTCTGTTGCTTCATCAGAAGCGAAGTTAGAAAACTATAGGTTCTTTCAAGTTGTGCGTTATCTTTTTCGCTTTCCGGTGACACAACTATAATATATCTGCTTGTTCCAACTCTGTTGCCTCACCAGAAGCGAAGTTAGAAAACTATAGGCTCTTCCAAGTTGTGCGTTACCTTTTTCGCTTTCTGGTGACACAAATATAATATATCTGCTTGTTCAAACTCCATTGCTCCACCAGAAACGAAGTTAGAAAACTATAGGCTCTTCCAAGTTGTGAGTTACCATTTTCGCTTTCCGGTGACACATTTATAATATCTCTGCTTTTTCCAATTCTGTTGCTTCACCATAAGCGAAGTTAGAAAACTATAGGTTCTTCCAAGTTGTGCGTTACCTTTTTCGCTTTCTGGTGACACAAATATAATATATCTGCTTGTTCAAACTCCATTGCTCCACCAGAAACGAAGTTAGAAAACTATAGGCTCTTCCAAGTTGTGAGTTACCTTTTTCGCTTTCCGGTGACACATTTATAATATATCTGCTTGTTCCAACTCTGTTGCTTCACCATAAGCGAAGTTAGAAAACTATAGGTTCTTCCAAGTTGTGCGTTACCTTTTTCGCTTTCCGGTAACACAATTATAATATATCTGCTTGTTCCAACTCTGTTGTTTCACCAGAAGCGAAGTTAGAAAACTATAGGTTCTTTCAAGTTGTGCGTTATCTTTTTCGTTTTCCGGTGACACAATTATAATATATCTGCTTGTTCGAACTCTGTTGCTTCACCAGAAGCGAAGTTAGAAAACTATAGGCTCTTCCAAGTTGTGCGTTACCTTTTTCGCTTTCTGGTGACATAATTATAATATATCTGCTTGTTCCCACTCCATTACTTCACCAGAAACGAAGTTAGAAAACTATAGGTTCTTCCAAGTTGTGCGTTACCTTTTTTGCTTCCCGGTGACACAATTAAATTATAATATATCTGCTTGTTCCAACTCCGATGCTTCACCAGAAGCGAAGTTAGAAAACTATGGGCTGTTCCAAGTTGTGACTTACCTTTTTCGCTTTCCGGTGACACAATTATAATATATCTGCTTGTTCCAACTCTGCTGTTTCACCAGAAGCGCAGTTAGAAAACTATAGGTTCTTCCAAGTTGTGCGTTACCTTTTTCGCTTTCTGGTGACACAATTTTAATATATCTGCTTGTTCCAACTCCATTGCTTCACCAAAACGAAGTTAGAAAACTATAGGCTTTTCCAAGTTGTGAGTTACCTTTTTCGCTTCCCGGTGACACAATTATAATATATCTGCTTGTTCCAACTGCGTTGCTTCACCAGAAACGAAGCTAGAAATCTATAGGTTCTTTCAAGTTTTGCGTTACCTTTTTTGCTTTCCGGTGACAATTATAATCTGCTTTTTCCAACTGTGTTGCATCACCAGAAACAAAGTTAAATTGTTAATTTATGAATGTTTTTTTAATATTTTCAACTCAGGCGCGCCAAAACCAACAAACCATTCACAAACCCGTCCAAATACGTATTGCGAACCATAAAAGCTTTTGTTGAAAAACCGACAGAAGTTAGATTGTGGTGCGCCGTGTGCGTGCCGTTTGTGCGCCACTTGAAAACACGTACTAATCTGACGAACATGCTGCGCGCGAGCGGCTCACACACCGAGCAGAGCGCATATGTATACCTGCCTTTACGATGAATTCTTTAACATTTTCCGCGAGTTAGGAAGTAACACGTTTTCACTGAGGAGTTTTCGAAAAAAAAAAGAAGAAAATAACTTTCCATGACTGCCGAGTGGGAAAGAACTAAACTCTCGTCTCGCGTAACTACCAGCTCCCACTCTGGTTTAGCACTTCTTTGCTCTTTGCTCGTACTCTTTCTTCGCTCCACTCTGAACGTGCACTTTTTGCTCTTTGCTCTTTGCTCTTTGCTCGCACTCTTTCTTCGCTCCACTCTGAACGTACGCATAGCGATCTTTATTCTTATAATTAATAAACTTGTGTGCATAGAAATCGGCCTACTTAAAAATTTGGTTATTTTTGATGTCTCATATATCCTAAACCTGTTGGCCGATTTAAGTGATTTTTTGAACATGTTATAGCCTGATTATTTAACAATACCACTGTAGTAATATTGTTGCTACAGGTAAATTTTCCTTGTATACCGGGTGTACCAATCAAACTGTGTTCTTTTCTCAAAGTTCGCATCACCCTGTGGAATATTCTAGCATTTGTAAAATACTGAAATAAAAACCCAACTATAGTCTCAGGTTTTCTTAACATACTGTTTTTTGATTCATTCGTTTATGTTGGATAATAAAAAAGTTAGGTACTTTAACAACTAGACATGTTCTTCATCAATACACGGTGTTTCTAAATAAGTGCGATAAACTTTAAGGGATCATTTTGCATGAAAAAATAATGACAGTTGGCTTTATAAATGTATGTCCGCCAATTTGTCGTTTCCGAGATACGGGATGTTGAATTTTTTCTTACAAACTGAAGATTTATTTTATTGCTTTAAAACCGGTTGAGATATGTCAATGACATTTGGTGGGTTTTAAGACGTAGTTATTCCACATTTTTTGACATACAATTTAATATTCACCATTAGCGTGCATACGTGTAATATGACCGATTATATTACCCGTGTGCACGCTAATGGTGAATATAAAATTCTTAAATTTATGTCGAAAAATCCGAAATAACTAGCACTTAAAACCTACCAAATTTCATATGCATATCTCAACTGGTTTTAAAGCAATAAATAAATCGTCAGTTTGTAAAAAAAAATCAACATCCCGTATCTCGGAAACTAAACATTTGCTGACATACGTTTATAAAGCCAACTGTCATTATTTTTTCATGCAGAATTACCCCTTAAAGTTTGTCGCACTTATTTAAAAACACCGTGTGTTGATGAAAAATATGTCTCGTTGTTAAAGTATCTAACTTTTTATTATCCAACATAAACGAAAGAATCAGAAAACAGAATGTTAAGAAAACCTGAGGCTATAGTTTGGTTTTAATTTCAGTATTTTATAAATGCTAGAATATTCCACAGGGTGATGCGAACTTTGAGAAAAAAACACAGTTTGCTTGGTACACCCGGTATATAATGAAAATTTACCTGTTTAGCAACAATATTACTACAGAGGTATTGTTAAGGAATCACGCTATAACATGTTTAAAAATTCACTTATATCGACCAACAGGTTTGAGACATCAAAAATGACCAAATTTTTAAGTGGGCCGATTTCTATGCACGTAAGTTTATTTTAATAGCGCTTAAAACAAATAACAATAATATAATATGTAATATTTACAATCTAAAGAGGGTTATCATAAAGGACTTTTGTAGACAGGAAATCATTATAGAGGTAAAAATTGCAATATTTAGGTTCTAATAAGGTATTCAAGAACTCCAGCTAACTTAAATGTCGAATTTAATAATTTTATCATGAAATTTTCAGTAGCTTCAATATTGTCAATGTATTGGTAAAATTAATATAATTATAATCGGTATAATTGATTGATGGGTTGATTGTGTTTTATGCCATTTCCAAGAATAAATAATTACTTTAAACTTTTGTGTATGGAATGCCAATATTGTATGTTTCCAATGTTATCTTGGTCGCCAGATTCTATCGCATTTTACTTTGACTAGGAATCTCCTTCACATTCTTGGATAGTATTCACTTTATTGATGTCACTGTCGTCAATTAAATTTTCTTTATAATTCGAATCACTAAACTTGGAAGTTAAAATATTTTCTGGTAACCCTAGGTTTGTTCCATCACACAATTTTTGTATGGTCCAGAAATTTTCACGAAACAACTTGTACCGTATTTATGCTCTTATTCATCATTTGTATTGCCCCGTGACGGTAATGCGAAGACCGATCCGCGTGGTCAGGTCAGCCTAACTATTATTTTTATTTATCCGTGTACTGGATATCCGTGTATGAAAATTTTCTAAAACTGACAACTAAAATTCTACAAGAACTATTGAATCAGAGGATACATTTAGCAGATGAATAACAGGGTTCCCGTACTGGAAGATTGTGTACAGATGTAATATTCGTCATAAAGTAAATTACTGAGAAATCACTAGAGTCTAATAGACCAGAATTTCTATGTCTGATTGACTTTACGAAAGCATTAGATAGAGTATGGAAGTCAGAATAAATGGACAACTTACAGAACCTATAGACCTAGGCAGCGGAATAAGACAGGAATACTCATTAAGTCCTATGCTTTTAAATTTAATCATGGATGAAATCATTAAAACGTCAATAAAGTAAGAGGATAAATATTGGAAAAAAAAACAAGTAAAAATACTCTGCTACATAGACGACGCAATACTGATAGCCCAAGATAAAAATAGTCTGCAAAGATTAGTCCACAGATTTATTATAAGAGCAAAAGGATTCAATATGACAATTTCATCTCAGAAAACTAAAACCATAGTAATCAATAAAAATCCAATTTTGTCAATTCCTGTTAGTCCATTGAAATGTTACATTTAGGGTTGCATTCCTTAGAGGAGTCAATTTTATTTTTTAATGTGTAGGGGGAATCAGTAGAAGCTTAAGATCAATTTTTTGGGGTCGATGCCCTTGTCCCCCGGTCGCCATCTTGAAAAAAGCGGTGCAAAGGGCTTTTGCGCTCTATCTCCTAAACTAGCAACCATACAGAAAATTTAATTACACATAATAAAATGTAGCAACTGAAATTTTCTACAATTATTTTCTTTATTTCTCAATTATCTTTATTTTTTATCGTCAACTGACAAACAAAAAAGTTATAAGTAAACAAAAATAAGAAAACATTTTAGTTTCATGCATTTTATCAAGATAGATACTTTGGTTGTTAGGTAGTAACTAGGGTGCATAACAACAATGGAGAATTGAGTTTTATTTAGTTGTCAATAATTTTAAGTACAATTTCGATTATTATAAATTAAAATATGAGCGAAAGTGAATTTGAAGAAATTGAACGGGCTTGGAAAGAAGGGTGTTCCGCAATTATTCCCGAAAAATCCAAAATCCGTTATCAAAATACCTACCAAAGTTTTAAAAAATGGTGCGAAGGCAAGAATTTAAGAATTGAAGAAAATACTCTATTGGCATATTTCGTTCAAAGACATATGCAGTTGAAAGCTCCTGGAAGCCTCTGGGCAGAATATTCAATGATTAAATCCACCGTTTTTCTTTATGATGGCATTGATATTTCCAAGTTTTCAACTTTGATCGCGTATTTGAAGAGAAAAAATGTTGGATACTACTAATGTATGCGATTCTGCAGGAGTTTCTGTTAGAAGTGAAACCACAGCCCAAACAAGTGGGATTTCATCAAATAATTTAACAAATTGTACCATAAGTTTCAATATTAATAAATAATTCGTTAGTTTTCTTTATTCTTTCAAAAAATAAATTAAAATTAAGAGATTTTTTTAACTCGACGGTAAGTGAATTACTTACCGTCGAGTTGGAGTACTTACCGTCGAGTTGGATTACTTACCGTCGAGTTGCTAGTAAATGTCACCTACCGACGTAAAATCTGTCACGGTAAACAGTCAAAAATGATCAATCGTGCAAAAACTTTTTTTTCGTTCATTTTACAATAATAGTTATTTATGTACCAAGTCAGTAAAGTGACTCTTTATCGAACGAGTCTGATATTACGAGAAGAGCGAGCGTAGCGAGCGAGACGAGTAACAGACGAGTTCGATAAGGAGTCTTTACTATCGTGGTGCATACAAAATTTTATCACCATTTTTATATTTTTTAAATTTAATGTCGTCCGAACCACTGGGGTTATAAACGACAACAATGAAAAATACATAATAAAAATAAAAAGAGATTGTAATATTAAGTAAATACATATACAGTAAAACCTGTCAGTAACGGCCACTAAAAATGAACGAACTATTGGCCCATATAGAAAGATGGCCGGTATTGCCAGTTTGTGTAGTCCACAAATACGTAAAAGATAATTGAAACTTTGTTTATTTTATTATTAAAAGCAAATATAATTCTATATATGAACGGACTCTACTAATACTACGAAAAAAAAGGGGATGTTAAGCTTTGTTGAAGAATTTTTCAATTCACTGTTATTTTTTTATAATGTCCTTTGATAATTTGAGTTTTTACAACACCATATTTTTCGGTCAACTTTTGTAATCTTAAACCGTACTTATAAATAATGACAAACATTTCTTCTTTTATGACATTTTATGACCACCACACCGACCCTAATTATTTAATCCCTTTTTAGGTAGGTACAATAGGTATTAAATATATTACTGGGAATTTCTATCAACAAGTTGACAAAAATATTTGGCCGACATTAACAGGTAAATTTCTATAAAATGTGCTTTAAAAATATGTGATTATTTGGCCGCGTCCGTATTATAAAGGTGGCCGTAAATACCAGATAATAAATAAGGGAATCTACATATAATTTGTTTGGTGAATTTTTAAATTGGCCGTTAGTAGAGGTGGCCGATTTTGACAGGTGGCCGGTAACACAGGTTTTACTGTATGTACTAACAAAATTATACCTGAAAAATTTGTGATACAATTAAATGTCTTTTATTCCTATTTCCGTTAAAAACTGTATGATAATTGTTGATATTTGTATTGTCTCTAAGAAGCTCAGATATGTCCCTGGGAAGGTTGAGTTTATTTCTCGTTTGCTGGTATATTTGACAATCGGTTAAGATATGTTTTATTGATATAAAATAATATTTGCCAACATAATTTGATATTGGTTTTAACACTTACTTGCAATTTACAATTTAAGAACTTTTTAAATTTTAGACGACATAATGGTTTTGAATAGACGTGTACATTCATGGTTGGTTCTGAATAGTCGCTAATTGTTTGAGCTCCCGATAAATTTAAAAATAAAGCGGTAACCGCAGCAAATTAATTATTTAAAATTTGAAAGACTAAGTAACACATCGTATATTATTAGTGAGTGAAAGATTTAAACAAAAACAATGGTGATTACCAGAGAAATCCGAGAAGAAATAGAACAAGCTGTAAATTCAGCTATTAGTAAGTGTATAAAAAGCGATACTCTTATCAGTGATATTTCAAAGCAAGTTTCTCAGTCAGTTATAAACACAATTGAACAGAAACTAAAAACGATTGAGGAATCAGTGGCGGAGTTGAAGCGAATATATGAATTGAAAATTGAAAACTTTGAAACCAAAATGCTGAAATTGGAAGATAAATTTACCAACTCCGATTTAGTAGAAAGCAAAATGGAAATGAAAATGGACCAGATAGACCAATCCATGCGAGCAACTAGCCTGAGAATATTTGGTATGAAAGAGAAACCTCAAGAAAATACGTCCCAAGAAATTATAAATATACTCAGCAAAAAAATGTCTATTACCCTGTCAGATAACGACATTGTGTCGTGCTATAGAATTGGTAAGATGCAACAGAATAAAGTTAGAGGCATTTTCTTAAAATTAAACTATTTTACTACTAAAAAACTTATTTATGGAAAAAAAAAGTTATTGAAAGGCACTGGTATAGTTATACGTGAAGATTTAACCCCCTTAAGAGTCAAGATGCTGAACCACGCTATAGAAAAATTTGGTTTAACAAATGTTTGGTCTGATAATGGTAAACTTCATATTACTAAGGACGGTAAAGTGATGATTGCAAGAAATAAAGACGAATTTGAAAAATTAGTTAATTAGTTATCTCTGCATATTGTTCAGGTATTTATTTTGATTCAATTAGGTTGTGGTAATTTATTTTTTTTTATTTCTTTTTATATTTTTATATATATTTTTTTGTTCTTATCTACTTATTTCTACAAAATATGAACAAGAATGAAGTGTTCTATCTGTTCAGTATTAACTGCTTTTGGGTTGATTTTATTTTATATACTTTTCTCTCACGTACTACATAATTGCAGTAACCAGTTTAGCACTTGTAAGATAATTTTTCTTTTATTCTCTTTTTGTTATTTCGGGAGTTCAGATGTAGAAATCTGAATGATGATTGATTATTTGGATAATTTAGATAATGATGAGATAAACACAATGGTGTTTAACAATTTTGAGGATAGCATGCAGAACAGGACTGACGGCGATACATACTCTTTGGGCATCGTTCACTTTAATATAAGAAGTATACAAAAAAATTTTCAGGAACTTCTAGTGTACATTGAAATGTCCAAAAACATGTTCGATGTTATAATTTTGTCAGAAACTAGAGAAATAACTGATCTTAGTAACTATATAATACCAGGTTTTACTATTCATTATAATGAATCATTAGCTAATAAATGTGATGGTGTTGTTGTTTATATTAGGAATAATTTAGGTGCCTCGGTAAATATATTACCCATCAATGAAAGTAAATTTTTAAGGGTTATCTTTTCTAGTAAAAAATTATCTAATACAATTTGCAAAATAGGTATAACGGCTTTTTATAGGCTTCCATCAACAGATATTAAACAATTTTTAGGGGATTTGGGTGAATATTTTGGAACAATACAAAAACAAAATATTGAAATATTTGCAGGTGATATTAATATTGATTTATAAAAAAAGAGATGAAGTTTATACAAACAGTTATTTGAATATATTAAATTCTAATGGTTTTGTTTCCTATATAAACAAGCCAACGAGAGTAACAATAAATACAAAATCAATCATTGATCATATATTTATAAAAACACAAGCTAATCTAAAACAGCAAATTAGTATTGATCCGTTCGTTTTTCACACTGACATGACTGATCACTTCACTCCAGCCATTTTGGTAAATAATCAAACTAAAAAAAAACCCTACACCTGAATCTCCAGTCATAATTAAAAACCTTAATATCGGAAAACTACAACAGATTCTAAAAAATGAACAGTGGAATGATATTTATATAAACAAAATAGATTCTCAAGTTGCATATGATACATTTATAAATAACTTAAATAATTACATACAAACCTCTACGGAGGTAAAAAGTATGAATAAAAAAATATCAAAAATAAAACCCTGGATAACGGTGGGGCTGGTATCGTCAATCAAACGACGAGATTTTCTTAAAAAGAAATTATTAAAACAATTTTCACCAGCACTTAATGCTGAATATAAAAATTATAGAAACAAACTTAATAGTCTACTAAAAAAAACCAAGAATGACTTTTATCAAAATAAAATTCATGAAGCTGGTGGAAACACAAAAAAAATGTGGAATATTATAAATGATATCTCTGGTCGGAATCAAAAATCTAAAAACATTGAACACATATCAATTGTTAATGACAATATAACTGTAAGTAATAACAAAGAAAAAGCAGATATGTTTAATAATTTCTTTTCTAATATTGGTGCTGATATGGTAAATAGAATACCGGTGACAAGTATACCTGATAATTTTATTGCTAATGATAAGGTTGAATCTAGCTTATTCTTAAAACCAGTAACTAAAAATGAAGTAACAATACTAATATCAAAGTTAAAAAATAACTGTGCACCTGGACCAGATAAATTGTATGCTAAAACAATAAAAAATATCCATGATCTAATCTCACAGCCTTTAACTCATATTATAAATTTGTGTTTTCAAAGTGGTAAAATACCACTACAATGGAAAGAATCTACAGTCACCCCCATTTTTAAATCCGAAAATTCCAGTAAACTGAACAACTATAGGCCCATTTCTTTAATAAATAATTTTGCTAAAATATTTGAAATGGCCCTAAAAGAAAGGTTGCTTGAATTTTTTCATATAAATAAGGTTATTTCAGATAAGCAATTTGGTTTTGTAAAAAAATCAAGTACAGAAAGGGCTGTAGTTGACCTACTGGAGAAAGTGATAGGAGCTGTGGATGAATCATTGATATGCGTAGTGGTTTTCCTTGATTTAGCTAAGGCGTTTGACACGGTCTCTCATAAAATTCTCTTAGATAAACTAAGTAATTATGGGGTTAGGGGAATTGCACTAAATCTAATAGCAGATTATTTGTCGGAAAGAGCTCAACGAGTAAAAATTGGCCCAGAATTAAGTTCTGAAACTACAATAAAATTCGGAGTACCACAAAGAACAGTATTAGGACCACTTTTATTTAATATTTATCTGAACAATATCACAAGAATTAATAGTTTCAACGGCCACATTGTTTGTTATGTCGATGACACAGCAATATTATTTATGGGGAAAACATGGGAGGAGGTTAAAACCAGCTCTGAAATGAACCTAAAACAGCTAAACTTATGGCTAAAATTTAACAAACTGACTTTAAATATTAATAAAACAAAATATATCGCCTTTAGCCCAACAATTGTTGACCAACCTACAAATTTTCATATAAAATTGCATAACGCAAAATGTCAAGGACAAAATTGTGACTGTTCTTCAATAGAAAAAGTTTTCTCTATAAAGTATTTAGGTGTCTTCATAGATCAACATTTACGTTGGTCAGACCATATCACTCATGTCAGTAAACGAATAAGGGCTCTAATGCATAAATTTTATATCTTAAGAGATATTCTACCCAGGAAAAAATTAATCATGGTTTATAACTCGCTTGCAGAATCAGTCTTAAGATATTGTATTGTAGCATGGGGTGGCGCGTTTAACAAAACTCTTAACATTTTAGAAACAGTTCAAAATACTCTATTAAAAATAATTTTTAAAAAAAGAAAACTGCATCCAACAAAAAAATTATATGATGAATCCGAGATATTTAGTGTTAAATCCCTCTACATCTACAACTGTGTTTTAAATGTTTATATAAACTCAAAAAAATTTAAATTTCAAAGCAACCGATTAACTCGATCAGTAACAAATATGGATATTAGTATTCAGCAGTTCAAAAAATCAGTAACACAAAGATCCCTAATGTTCTTTGGACCTAAATTTTATAACATAATTCCTATACATATCAAACAAGAACCTAAATTATTTAAATTTAAAAAATACATAAAAACCTATCTAAAAACCCACTTACAATTATTTTTGGACGCAATGTCTTAATGTATGAACGACAGCATAAACAGAGTAGAATTTGGGTGTATATTGGTATTATAATTAACAAAGTATTCAGCAGCTAGAGAGGTTTACCGTCCGTCTTGTTCTGTTGCATTATCTCTTCGATAGTTAGGTATGTTACTTCTTAGTTCCAACCTTAATACTACTTTATGTACAATTTATACAGTTTCGATTGACATAGTACAGTGCAAAACAGGCAACTCTTGCCTAGGCATGGTGCTGAGTCAGTCGATACTAATAATAATATAAGATCTAAATGTAAAATGTTGTACACAAATATTTCTGAATAAATTTGAATTTGAATTTGAATTTGAAATTTGAATAATAATTTCATGACAGTGATGACAGATAACTTGCAAGATGGCCGCTTTCGATTTTTAATCGATAGTTATCAATATTGAATAATTACTAAAGCGGTAAGTTTTAATTTATTTTATATAAATCTAATTACAAAATACTACAGAATTTCACTTTTTGACATACATTTAATTGATAATATCGCAAATTGCGTACAATATTTTTAAAAATTAAAGTACATAAATACATTGTAAGTCCACTCGAATACTCGCCATTCGATTACTGCCATTAACCACTTACATTAATTCTCGGTTAATTTGATTAATCGCGGCAGGTAAAGTAAAATTCTTCTTTCAGTACAATAAAGTGTTACTTTACTGCCGCAAAAGAGGGCAAATGAGTACAATAATGAATGACTTTAGTGACGGTTCGCGATAAAATAGCATTATAGCGATTTTATAGAGGATTTTTCAACGAACAATTTCCACTATAAAGTTGTTTAATTTTATATATTTATCTAGGTTTTACAGCGCTCCAAACTTGACCAGATTCTCGAATTCTCATAGGAATACAATAAAAACAAAACCTTTGGCTTACTTTTCTATCTCTTTACTTATCTGTATACTTATTTATTATGGGCTTACTGTATATTTATTTACAAGAATAAAAAACCGCTAAACGCCGTAAAAATGAGTGGCGCATAAAATATTCCAGCTAAAAAAGATCTTATATGAATATTACGTGGCGCGAAAATGGATTTTCATTTGATGCAAAACAAAATTCTAGTTTTATTTTAAAAGATTTTTCCATAATATTTGCTAAATTTGAAGTAAACGCGCCACAAAAGAGTAACTTTGATACAGTTTGAATTTTGAAACTATTTTGTGGCGCGTTTACTTCAAATTTAGCAAATATTATGGAAAAATCTTTTAAAATAAAACTAGAATTTTGTTTTGCATCAAATGAAAATCCATTTTCGCGCCACGTAATATTCATATCAGATCTTTTTTAGCTGGAATATTTTATGCGCCACTCATTTTTACGGCGTTTAGCGGTTTTTTATTCTTGTATCAGGAGTTTTTCAAAGTTATTTATAAATTAAATGTATGAAGTTGAATGCAATGTTCCTCTATTACACGTCAAGCTTTATAAATGGTCACCTTTGTTGCCTTATCTCCCAAATGATCTAGTGTCCATCGAATGTACACTAGATTTTTTTTATTCGAAATAGATTGAAAAAAAATTAAGATGGCCGGTAAATGAAGTCGGATTGCCCGTTGCCAGATCAAATTTAGCGTCGTAACCACTACAACTACATAAACCATTTCGGGAATAATCGTTAATTGGATTATACTTTTGTAGCTTAAAAACTGCTAAACGGCTTAACCGATTTTGATCAGTAAACATGAGTTTGAAACGTATTGACCAGTAATATCTGATGGATCTAAGGTCAAGTATGAAAATTGAAGCTATTACAGGAATTATTGAGCTTGAGAAACCGTTTTTCCCACAGGAAATAGATTTTATCATACTTATGAATCCTATAACCTAAAAAATTCAAATTTTCCGGGATATGAGGTATACACCGTTAAATTCGTCTGGAGTACTTCTATAAACGCTAAGTTATTGGCGCAATTTGTTGGTTGAAATGTTGAGTAATTGTCGAAAAACCAAAATTTTCAAAGTTTAGTTTTTCAGTTTTTCGGCTATACTGAGCTGTGTGTATGTCTGATTCTGACGGCTTAGACACCATTTGAAAGCTTAAGTCAACACTATTAATTTGATGTATTTGCGGTTCTCCTGGCTCTTCTTGATCCGAATATATATACCCCCAAAACATATGCCGTTTTGTACCTACCAAGTCCTATAGCTGGATTATGGGTAGTCAAAAGTCACAAACTACACCGGTTCTAAATCGGCCCTGACCCCCTCTTCAAACACAGAGGAAAAATATCAAATCGGTTTAACTTTCAAACACACATACATATATATCCACAAACATTTTCCCTTTTTTAAATAAAAATTAAGTCACATTTCTAAGCTCTATAACTTTTGAATGGTATAACCGATTTTCAAAATTAGACATGCGTTGGAAAGGTAATGATCAGTACTGTTAGAAGCCGCAAAGGTCGGACTTAAATTTTTGAAGTTTTTGGGAGTTTTGGGGGCCAGAACGAAAAACAGACCTAAATAGGAAAGGCCGTAAAATCTTGAATCACCCCTGGACCAAAATGGATGGTTGACATATGAATGGGTGAGTCTTTTTCTGAACTTGAAGATGGAAGTTGGCACAATTTTCAATTCAGTCAGATTTAGAAAATTGAAAATTTCGTGTATATAATAGTGTCGCGTGTGGGTGTATTTCTGCGCCACTGGCGAGAACTGCCGTTCTCTGGTAATTTTTTCGATATAAAACTAACAACTTCTATAACAAATAAATCGAAAACTATTAATTTTATTAAAAAAATGTATAATGAACATTTTTTGCTTATAATTAATATTTTTACCAGCATTTGCGGTCAAAATATAATAAAAAATTTCCACACTCGAGATGAGGTGGCAACCACCCCATGGTAAAAGCGTCTTTCGGCATCATATAGATTTTGATCCTTGGACTATCCACTACTTATTGTCAAATTTTCAAGCAAATCTATCCATTCTGTAAAAATTGCGAAGTGAAAAATTTCAGTACCTGGACTAATTATACTTTTGGAGCTCTATAACTTCTGAACGGTTTACCTGATGTTGATCACTAAACATAAATTTGAAACGTATTGACAAGTAGTATCTGACCAGCATCCAAGATCGAGTATGATAACTGAACGTATTACAGGAATTATTGAGCTTGAAAAACCGTTTTTCCCATAAGAAATAGATTTGATTATACTTATGAAGCCTATAACTTAAAAATTCGAATTTTCCCAGATATGAGGTATACACCGTTAGACGCGTCCTGAGTCCTTCTACAAACGCTCAGTTATTGGCGCAATTCGTAGGTTGAAATTTTGAGTAATTGTCGAAAAACCAAAATTTTCAAAGTTTAATTTTTCAGTTTTTTGGCTATGGCGAGCAGTGTGTATGTCTCAGCTTGATCGCTTAGGCGCCACTTGAAAGCTTAACTCAACCCTATTGATTTGGTGTATTTGCGGTTTTCCTGTCTTTCCTTGAACCTAAGATATATACGCCCAAAAAATATGCTATTTTGTATCTACCTAGTCCTCTAGCTGGCTTACGGGTAGTCAGAAGTCAAAAATTAGACCGGTTCTGAATCGGCCCTCACACCTTCTTGAAACACAGAAAAAAAAATTCAGATCGGTGTAACTTTTCCACACACATACATACATACATACATACATATCCACAAACATTTTCCATTTTTTAAATAAAAATTGAGTCATATTTCTGAGCTCGATAACTTTTGAATGGTATAACCGATTTTCAAAATTAAACATGCGTTGGAAAGGTAATGATCTGTGCTATCAGAAGCCGCAAAGGTCCGGCTTAAATTTTTGAAATTTTTGGGAGTTTTGGGGACGAGAACGAAAAACAGGCTTTAAATGGGAAGGGCCGTAAAATCCACACCCTTGGACCAAAATGGAGAGGTAACATATGGATGGACGAGTCTTTTCCTAAACTTTAAGATGGGATTTGGCCCAATTTTCAATTCAGTCAGGTTTAGAAAATCGAAAATTTCGTGTATATATAGTGTCGCTTGTAGGAGTGTTGTGCGCCACTGGTGAGAACTGTCGTTCTCTGTGGATTATGATTTTAACACTCCTACGCTATTAACCCGCGAGTAGTCGCGCGGTGAGATAGAATCTCAATTTTTATCCTTTTTCGCGATAACTTGATGAAAAATTTTGCAATTTTGATAAAATTTCGTAAGTGCCCAGAGGAAGGGTGTAGTAATGCGTAGGAATTTTTTTTCTTCTTCTTCTTTTTGTGGAATTTATGGCTTTGGGTAGAGCCAATTAGCTTTAACCCGCGAGTAGTCGCGCCGTTAGATAGAATCTCACATGTCATCCTTTTTCGTAATACATACAGTAAAATTTTTCAGTAACGGCCACTAAAAATGAAAGAAGAAAATTTTTAAACTGGCCGTTAGGACAGGTGGCCGATGTTGGCAGGTGGCCGTTAACACAGGTTTTTTTAATAAAATTGTTAGAAATATATATTTTCAATATAAAAAGTAGATAAAAATAGTACAAAATAAAAATTTGTTTTAAATTCGTATTTTGAGATAGAATCTCACACGCGACTATCGACGTTACAGAAGTGAGCGCGACTACTCCCGGGTTAAGCTATTTTTGACCCTTTTCCCGGCCCCCTATGAGGTAGAGTCTGGAGGCTCGTCTTTTGTGTGGTATCCCCAATAGGCCTAATCCACGGACAATTTCTAGACAAAATAATATTATTTCTTATTATATGTTGAAAAAGACCTATCATAGTTATTATTTTTTCATTTTTTTCGATAGTCCAGGCTGTGAGTTAAGATCTGAATCAGTATCCGAGGTGCATTTTTGTGGTATAATGAGAGTTACAGTTAGCGTCATTGTCGGTAATTCATCTTCCAATGCATTTTCTTCAATAATTAAAGTTGATATGTCCACGATGTAGCTGCAACTTTCACCAACACAATAAGTAGAACACTGTTGAACATTTGAGGTCTGCTTTTCGGCAACCACATCCACTTCCAGTTTCCATTGCATCTGTTAAAGATGAGTTTCATAAGCTCGAGGGCACTGGAGGCGTGGAAGTTTGGATTGGTGTCCAAAATTTTTCATGCTTTTTCCAGCCCCCATTTTCTGGATCACAATGTTTACCGAGCCATGACTGAATCTGGTGATATACTTGGAGTCTGTGGAAACGGGCTGCATCTTGTGTTGGAAGATCTGAGAAGTGATTAAATGCATTTTTTGCCACTGTTTTAGCGAATCGTTTGTATCTCAGCTCAGGGTTTCCAGAGAATCGTCTTTATTTCTGCCATATAAAGAGACGAAAAACGTTCGCCGACAACAGTGAGTAAAGATGGCTCGACTTTCCCACTGACAAATAATTTTCTACACAGGTTTCTTACAAATAAAATAACCACCACTCATGATGCGCTTTTACAAAAAAAAAAAAACACAAAATGCTTATCTAATCGCAAAAATATAAATTTTACCCACAAGACTCTTAACAATATTATATCTATAAAACTCAAAATACTTTTTACAATTTTTAATACGACTGCACGTGGCCAAATAGGTAGCACAACTGTAAGAATAAGTTAAGTAGAGGGGGACCGACTGCTGTGCCACCTAGGATAAATTATAATTATAAAAGTAATAGCAAGCAGATATTCAGTCCGGTACGGAAGAAAAATTACGTAACTGCAAATTTTGTCAATTCCTGTTTATTGCGCAATGAACTTCTAAAATACTATGTAAAGATGATACAAAAAGACCGAACTGTAAAAATGTGCTAAGCCACTATGGGGTAGTTACGTCACTACTGAAATATGCGCTATGTTAGACCTTGTTTCGGATGCATAATGACGTAACTGTAAATAGGGTTGAAAATGGGGCTATTCAATAAGGATAATAAAATTCGGACCAATATCGATAAAAATAAAGCCATCGTTGTCAAAAAACAATCTCCATACCGATGCTCCTGGACGATTACTCTTCGTTTAATCCCTATTTTAAATATTTAAAAATAGTTTCTTGCTCTTCTGAAGAATTTTGCATTTAGCGGTTGCGTCATTCTTCTTCTGGACCGGCGAATTTGTCCTCAAACACTTCTTGGGGCTTTTCTATATATTCTTAGGGTTCTAAGTTTTATAGTGGGAGGAAAGGTCAAAAATAGAATAATAGTAGCATAAGAATGTTAAAATCATAATTAATAGTATGAATAAAATAATATTAAGATAGAACAGTAAGCCTAACGTTTTCTTTTTATTATATCCTTATGAGCATTCGAGAATCTGGTCAAGTTGGGGCGCTGTAAATCCTGGATAAATAAATAGAATTAAACACCTTTATAGTGGAAATTTTTCACTGAAAAACCCTCTATAAAATTGCTAAAATGTTATTTTATTGTAAACTGAACTGAAAAAAAGTTATAACCTCCAAAACGAAACTTGTTAAATTTGTTAAAATTTTTTTACTTATTTGTGTTTATATCTTTTTTGTTGGTCACTTGACAATAACATGTAATAGAAACAAAATTGTAGAAAATTTCATTTGACACCTTTTTAGTCCTGTCGCCAGTGGGGGTACAACGGCCTCCTTAATTCAGATGAATTTACCCAAGTTTTTTTATGTATTTTCACCTGTAGAACACGAATTTTTTGGGTTACAGTCGATCCGGATGTCGATAAGATTGTTATAAACAAAGAACTTGAGGAATCACATAACAGCGATTTTTCGCAAAACAAAACATTGTTTTGTATTTTTTGGGTCATTCTAAGCAAAAAATGTTTTTACAAGTTTTTTCGTAGGATCCATAGTTTTCGACATAAACGCGGTTGAACTTTCAAAAAATCGAAAAATTGCAATTTTTGAACCCGAATAACTTTTGCTTGAAAAATAAAATAGCAATTCTGCTTACCGCATTCGAAAGTACAAGTCAAATTCTATCGGTTTTGATTACGTTTATGGCTAAAAATTAATTTTGGTTATTGTTAAACAAAGCTATAAACACATAGTGATTGAATGATGTTTTCAATGCATTTCCCATTTGAAATCGAACGAGTAGGCACGCATACAGACAATTTCTACGTAGATTACGTATATTAAAACGCATGTATTGGGCACGGGAAACACTATGTGATTATGGCTTTGTTTAACAAATAAAGACTTAATTTTTAGCAATGCAAATAATCAAAACCGATAGAATTTGACTTGAACTTTCAAATGCAGTATGCAGAATTGATATTTTATTTTCTAATCAAAAGTTATTCGGGTTCAAAAATTGCACTTTTTCGATTTTTTGAAAGTTCAGCCGCGTTTATCTCTAAAACTATGCATCCTACGAAAAAACTTGTAAGACCATCTGAGAATCACCCAAAAAATACAAAAATATGTTTTGTTTTGCGAAAAATGGCTGTTATGTAACTCCTCAAGTTCTTTGTTTATAACAAACTTATCGACATCCGGATCAACTGTTACCCAAAAAATTCGTGTTCTACGGGTCAAAATACATAAAAAGCTTGGGTAAGTCCATCTGAATTATGGAGGCCGTTGTACCCCCTGGCGACAGAACTATTTATGTTTAATTATATTTTACGTAGGGTTGGTAGTTTACGAGATATAGCGCGAAACCCCTTTGAACCCCTTTTCTAAGATGGCGGCCCGGGGACATGGGTGGCGACCCCAAAAACTTGAGCTTAAGCTTCTACTGATCCCCCGACACATTAAAAAAATAAAATTGATTCCTCTAACAAATGCAAGGTATGGCCTAAAAAATGTAACATTTTAATGGACTAGGTTTATTGCGTAATAAGCTTTTAAAATACTGTGTACAGATGCTACAAAAACGACAGAACTGTAACTATAGGGTAGTTGCGTCGTTATTGAAATATGCACCATCTTAGACCTTGTTTCAGATGAATAATGACGCAAATGTAAATAGGTTTGAAAATGAGGGGACTAGATTAAGATAATGAAATTCGGACCAATGGGGATGAAAATAAAAGCCATCGCTGTAAGAATAAACGGCATACTAAATATTTAAAAATAGTTTTTTTGAACAGAAAAAATTTAAGATTAAGAATGACGCAACTGTAGATAGGGTTGAAAATGGAGGATTAAATTAAAATGATGAAATTAGAACTAATAGGGATGAAACTAAAAGCCATCATTGTAAGAATAAACGCCATACCGATGCTTCTGGACGATTATTCCTCATTTAATCCCTAGTTTAAATATTTAAAAATCGTTCTTTCGCTCTCCTGAGAAAGGTGGCTTTTTGCAGTTACATCATTTTTATTCCGGACCCGCGATATGGCGAAACCGACATATTAACACTGAGATGAAGTCAAGAATTTATAAAGCCAGTGTAAGACCAATAATGATATATATGCATCAGAAACAAGACCCGATACAGCCACAACACAAAGACTACTAGTCTAATAGCTGGGAGCGGATTTTGTGCGTGATAAGCATGTGATATGTTGTGCGTGATATGTTGAATTAGTTGTGTACATGACTTTTTCCAACGGACGGAAACCAGAGTGGGAGATGAGGGTAGTTATAAGGGGTCAAAATCGCGGTTTCTATTATTTTTTTTGTGACGCTCATGTTCGAGATTGTGCACCAAAATTTGGTGATAAGTAGGTCATGACGTATCTAAGTAAAATCTCTAATGGCGCAACGCTGCGTGGCGACAAAGGGGTGGGGCAGCCGTGAATATAAAAAATATAAGGGGTTGTTTTGTGACGTTCATGATTGAGATAGTGCACCAAAATTTGGGAATAAGTAGTCCATGACATAACTAACTAAAATCCCTAGAGGCGGAAACCAGACTGGGGGATGAGGGTAGTTATAAGGTGTAAAAATCGCGGTTTTTATTATTTTTTTTGTGACGCTCATAATGGAGATAGTTCACCAAAATTTGGGAATAAGTAGGTCATGACGTAACTAAGTAAAATTTTCAGGGGCGGAATGCTGCGTGGGGGACGAATGTTGTGCTGCGCCACAAAAAATAATAAAACTGCGACTTTGACCCCTTAAAACTACCCTCATCCCCAACTCTGGTTTCCGACCGTGAAGATTTTGCTTAGTTACGTCATGATCTACTTACTCCCATATTTTGGTTCACTCTCTCAATCACGAACGTTGCTAAATATCCCTTAAATTTTTTATATTCACCCCTGCCCCACCCCTTTGTCGGCCTTGCAACGTTCTGCCCCTGGAGATTTTATTTAGTTACGTCATGACCTACTTATTCCCAAATTTTGGTGCACTATCTTGATCATAAGCGCCACAAAAAAAATAATAAAATCCGCGACTTTGACCCCCTATAACTACCCTCGTCCCTTACTATGGTTTCCAACTTTAAGGATTTTACTTAGTTACTTCGTGGACTACTTATTCCCAAATTTTGGTGTACTACCTCAATTACGAACGTCACAAAAAACCCCTTGTCATTTTTATATTCACCCCTGTCCCCACCCCTTTGTCGGCCACGCAGCGTTCCGCCCATTTGACTTTGGCCGCGACTTTGACCCCTTATAACTACCCTCGTCCCCCACTCTGGTTTCCGCCCGTTGGGGAAAGTCATATGCACAACTAATTCAACATATCCCCGTATAGTTTTTCCATATTACTTATCACGCACAAAATCCGCTCCTATCTCTCCGACTATACTAAAAACACGGCGGAGATAAGAGTACTGATAAGAATTAAAGGAAATACGCTGGGAGATCGGAAGAGGAGTGAAGACATTAGAAGACAATGTAACGTACAGTGCATAAACGAATAGACAGTAAATAGAAAAAACGAATTGAATAACCAAATAAGCAGATTAAGAGATACATCACCAATCGGTAAAATAAGTATCGGCCAACAGCGCAAAATATGGAGTGACATTTGTAGAGGTATCAATCCGCAAATGAACAAGCAGAATTGCTTATATAGGGGAATAAGAAGAAGAAGAAAAAGAAAAAGAAGAAAATTTTCTATTATTTTTTGTTTGTTTGGATAGACCTTGTTTCTTATCTTTAACATCTACCACTTGATTTTTGGTTGTCTCCAATATTTTGAGTTTCGCTTTTGTCTTCAATGTCCAGCACAAACAACTTTGTTGTTAGCTCACACTCACACCAATTATTGCAATCCTTACATTCACTTATACCTCCTCCCCTTATCGTGAAATAATCTATTTCCTACCATGTATATTACCACTTACCAAATTAGCAAAGTTACTTAAAAATTAGTTACTTAAAAAGCAAAAACAGTTGGAAAGCGTAAAAGCATAAACAGTAGTTAAAATTTTTACTCGACAAAACCTCAATTTTCCAGACGAAAATAGCTAATTACGTGGCTCGATTATAGTCAAAAAGCGAGTACTTGAAAGCCGTTTTTTCGTTGAAGAGGTTAAAACTTCTCAACAATTTTCGCTCGCAGCAGCGCAAGAGCGAGAGGCGAGAAACTCTATTCTTGTTTTTAGTTGTTTCCGCTAAATTGCCCCATGGCCAAATGATTGTCAGGCGTGGATACAATTTTGAAAAGAGGCACGAATCGGGATCAGGACGCCGACGCCGACATAGACGTCGATGCCGATAGCGTCGGCACCGGAACGGATGGGCCTCATCAACCTCCGTGCCCCTAGAAAATTACCCAAATCGACAGCTGGCAGGAAAGGATTCTTTAGTTTTGGTTGTGCATCCGTGTACACTGAGAATAGTAACCCAATTTTATAGGTCTGGATCCCGCGTATGAAAAAAAAGTTGATTAATAGCAAGCTGAAAATTTGTTAATAGCTTAAGGGTGTCTAGTCGGACAAACTTTGATATATGGGAACACTGGAACAGGGGCAGTTTTAATTGTGGAACAGGTTAAAAATTTGGAACGGCCAGACCACAAAAACGGCACATGTATTTTGTCCGACAGAACAGACTTAAACTCTCCGAACAGAGACTAAACTCTCATGCAAAAATCAGACTGCTATTTATCACCAAATAGGCGTTTTAATGAGTGGAACATGTAGGATATGTCAAATGACAGGAATTATGACAGGTGATAAATAGCAGTCTGATTTTTGCATGAAAGTTTAATCTCTGTTCAGAGAGTTTAAGGTGATACAGTAGCGATCAACAGGTAGCCAAAACGCGTTCCAAGATTGCGGCTGTAATTTTGAATATTTTTTCGAGATATTTGGCACACGTATTCGTAATATAATAAAGAATGGCGGTACAGAGCCCAATTTGAAAAATATATTAATATGTGGAAATTACTCTGTAATTAAATACAATATTAAAAAAACGAGCCTGTACCGCCATTAAGAAGAACAAAAAAATACACTTTCTTCAAATAACCTTTTTTATCCGATGCCTTGATTTTGTGTCATTTTGGAACTAGTAATGAAATAAAAAATTTTAGTAGTTCCAAAATGACACAAAATCTAGGCATCGGATAAAAAAATTTATTTGAAGAAAGTGTATTTTTTTGTTCTTCTTAATGGCGGTACAGGCTCGTTTTTTTAATATTGTATTTAATTACAGAGTAATTTCCACATATTAATATATTTTTCAAATTGGGCTCTGTACCGCCATTCTTCATTATATTACGAATACATGTGCCAAATATCTCGAAAAAATATTCAAAACTACAGCCGCAATCTTGGAACGCGTTTTCGCTACCTGTTGATCGCTACTGTTTCCTCTTAAGTCTATTCTGTCGGACAAAATAAATGTGCCGTTTTGGTGGTCTGACCGTTCCAAATTTTTAACCTGTGCCACAATTAAAACTGCCCCTGTTACAGTGTTCCCATATATCAAAGTTTATCCGACTAGACACTCTTAAGCTATTAACAAATTTTCAGCTTGCTATTAATCAACTTTTTTTTCATACGCGGGATCCAGACCTATTACGTTTTGATATATTTTTTAAGAACACACTTCTTATTTTACTGCCATATCAAATAAGGATGTTATCTATTACAGTAACGATTCATTTTATTAGCAATTTCCGCATTAGTGATGTGAAATTCTTGATTAGTGAAATCATATGAACTAAGAGAGATCCGTAGAGATCAAAAATGATATAGAGAAGAAATTAGAGAGTTAAGATAAGAGAATGTAACATCAAGAAAACACAGAGATAAAACAGGTAGTTTTTCAAATAAACGAAAAACATGCCAGTTTAAGAAATGCAGAAAAGCGTAAAAATATTATACAGGGCATTGGCGTACTGAGAGATCAGCGATCCCTGGTTCCAGTTGGGATGTTGGCCCCCACCCAAAATATTAAATATAAATCATCATATTATATCGTAAAATATATCATAAAAACTCAAGCTAATTTATGGTCCATTTACTCAAGGTTTTAGCTGTAAATTTTAAAGAAATGCTCGGATTGAGATGAAATTTTTTGGCATACACATAGCTAACATGTCAAACAAAAAAAAGTGATACCTATTGTGCCGATGTGCGCTTCTGCCCTAGAGGTGTTTCATCCCTTCTCGCGTGTGA